>NC_056441.1:3867698-3887698 GCF_018296145.1 Oncorhynchus tshawytscha | reverse complement strand
CCTCCACTTCTTCTCCCTCCAACTCCCTCCACCTCTTCTCCCCTCCCTACTCCCTCCACCTCTTCTCCCCCTACTCCTCCACCTCTTCTCCCCTACTCCCTCCACCTCTTCTCCCCTACTCCCTCCCCCTCCACCTCTTCTCCCCACCTCTTCTCCCCACTCCCTCCACTTCTTCTCCTCAACTCTTCTCCCCACTCCCTCCACCTTTCTCCCCACTCCCTCCACCTATTATCCCCCACTCCCTCCACCTCTTCTCCCCACCTCTTCTCCCCCACTCCCTCCACTTCTTCTCCCCCACTCCCTCCACCTCTTCTCCCCCATCCCTCCACCTCTTTATCCCTACTCCTCAACCTCTTCTATCGACTCCCTCCACCTCTTCTCCCTACCCCTCCACCTCTTCTCCCCCTACTCCCTCCACCTATTATCCCCTACTCCCTCCACCTCTTCTCCCCACTCCTCCACCTCTTCTCCCTACTCCCTCCTCCACCTCTTCTCCCCCACTCCTCCACCTCTTCTCCACCATTCCTCCACCTCTTCTCCCCACCTCTTCTCCCCCACTCCCTCCACCTCTTCTCCCCCACTCCTCCACCTCTTCTTCCCCACTCCGTCCACCTCTTCTCCCCCACCTCTTCCCCCACTCCTCCACTTCTTCTCTCCAACTCTTTCTCCCCCACTCCTCCACCACTCCCTCCACCTATTATCCCCACTCCCTCCACCTCTTCTCCCCCCACCTCTTCTCCCCCCACTCCTCCACTTCTTCTCCCTCCAACTCCTCCACCTCTTTCTCCCCTACCCCTCCACCTCTTTCTCACCCACTCCCTCCACCTCTTTCTCCCCCACCTCTTCTCCCCCCATCCCTCCACTTCTTCTCCCTCCAACTCTTCTCTCCCACCCCTCCACCTCTTCTCCCCACTCCTCCACCTATTATCCCCCACTCCCTCCCACCTCTTCTCCCCCACCTCTTCTCCCCACTCCCTCCACTTCTTCTCCCCACTCCCTCCACCTCTTCTCCCCTACTCCCTCCACCTCTTCCCCCTACTCCCTCCACCTCTTCTCCCCGACTCCTCCACCTCTTCTCCCCCACTCCTCCACACTCCCCTACTCCCTCCACCTCTTGTCCCCATACTCCCTCCACCTCTTCCCCCACTCCTCCACCTCTTCTCCCCTACTCCCCACCTCTTCTCCCCCTACTCCTCCACCTCTTTGCTCCCCTACTCCCTCCACCACTTCTCCCTACTCCCTCCACCTCTTCTCCCTACTCCCTCCACCTATTGTCCCCCTACTCCCTCCACCTCTTCTCCCCCTACTCCTCCACCTCTTCTCCCCTGCTCCTCCACCTCTTCTCCCCCTACTCCTCCACCTCTTCTCCCCCACTCCTCCACCTCCTTTTCCCCCACTCCTCCACCTCTTCTCCCCCCACTCCCTCCACCTCTTCCCTCCACCTCTTCTCCCCCTACTCCCTCCACCTCTTCTCCCTACTCCCTCCACCTCTTCTCCCCTACTCCTCCACCTCTTTCTACCCCACTCCTCCACCTCTTTTCCCCCACTCCCTCCACCTCTTCTCCCCAACTCTTCTCCCCCTACTCCTCCACCTCTTCTACCCCACTCCTCCACCTCTTCCCCCTACTCCGTCCACCTCTTTCCCCCTCTTCTCCCCACTCCTCCACTTCTTCTCCTCCCACTCTTCTCCCCCACTCTCCCACCACTCCCTCCACCTATTATCCCCACTCCCTCCACCTCTTTCTCCCCCACCCTCCTCCCCACTCCCTCCACTTCTTCTCCCTCAACTCCCCACCTTCTTCTCCCCTACTCCTCCACCTCTTCTCCCCCACTCCCTCCACCTCTTCTCCCACCTCTTCTCCCCACTCCTCCACTTCTTCTCCCTCCCAACTCTTCTCCCACCCTCCACCTCTTTCCCCCCACCTCCACTTCTCCCCACTCCCTCCCACCTTTCTAACCTCTTCTCCCCCACTCCCTCACACTGCAGGGTGTCCCCCACTCCTCCACCTCTTCTCCCCCTACTCCCTCCACACACTTTGTCCCTACCCTCCACCTCTTCTCCCCCTACTCCCTCCACACTCTTCTCCCGTACTCCTCCACCTCTTCTCCCTACCTCCCACCTCTTCTCCCCCATACCCTCCACCTCTTCTCCCACTCCCTCCACCTCTGTCCACTACTCCCCCACTCCTCTTTCTCCCCCTACTCCTCCACCTCTTGTCCTCCCTACTCCTCCACCTATTATCCCCCTACTCCTCCACCTCTGTCCCTACCCCTCCACCTCTTCTCCTCCACTCCCTCCACCTCTGTCCCCTACTCCCTCCACACTGTTGTCCCCCACTCCCTCCACCTCTTCTCCCCACTCCCTCCAGGGTGTCCCACTCCTCCACACTGTCCCTCCACCTGGTGTCCCCTACTCCTCCACACTTAGGGTGTCCCTACTCCTCCACCCTAGGTTGTCCCCTACTCCCTCCACCTCTTCTTTCTACCCCACTTCTCCACCTCTTTTCTCCTCACTCCTCCTACCTTCTCCCCAACTTTCCCTACTTTCCACCTCTTCTCCTCTACCCTCCACCTCTTCTCCCCCCACTCCCTCCACTCCTTCTCCCCCCACTCCCTCCACCTCTTTCTCCCCCACCTCTTTCTCCCCACTCCCTCCACTTCTTCCCTCCAACCCTTCTCCCCACTCCCTCCACCTCTCTTCTCCCACTCTCTCCACCTATTATCTCCCCACTTCCTCCACCTCTTTCTCCCACCTCTTTCTCCCCACTCCCTCCACTCTTCTCCCTCCACCTCTTTCTCCCTACTCCCTCCACCCTTCTCCCCCACTCCTCCACCTCTTCCTCCCCCACTCCCTCCACTCCCTCTCCCCCACTCTCTCCACTTTCCTCCTCCCTCCACCTCTTTCCCCTACTCCCTCCACCTCACCCTCTCCACCTCTTCTCCCCTCCTCCCTCTCTCCCCCACTCCTCCACCTCCCACTCTCCACCTCTCACCTCTTTCTCCCCCACTCCCTCCACTTTCTCCTCCCACCTCTTCTCCCCCACTCCCTCCACCTCTTCTCCCCCACTCCTCTCCACCTCTTCTCCCCTCACCTCTCCACTCCTTCTACTACCCTCCACCTCCTTTCTCCCGACCTCTTCTCAATTCTCCACCTCTTCTCCCCCACTCCTCCACCTCTTCTCCCTACTCCCTCCACCTCTTTCTCCCCCTACCCTCTTCTCCACCCTCTCTCCCCCTACCTCCTCCACCTCTCTCCCCCACCTCTTCACCTCTCCCTCCACTCTCCCTCCACCTCTTCTCCCCACCCCTCCACCTCTTCTCCCCACCTCTTCTCCCTCTCCCTCCACCTCTTCCCTCCCACCTCTTATCCCCTCTACCTCCACTCTTCTCCCTACTCCCTCCACCTCTTCTCCCCCCACTCCTCCACCTCTTCTACTCCCTCCACCTCTTCTCCCCCACTCCTCCACCTCTTCTCCCCTACTCCTCCACCCTTTCTCCCCACTCCCTCCACCTCTTCTCCTCCACTCCCTCCACCTCTTCTCACTCCCTCCACCTCTTTCCCCCCTACTCCCTCCACCTCTTTCTCCCCCACTCCTCCACCTCTTCTCCCCCATTCCTCCACCTCTTTCTCCCAACTCTTCTCCCCCACTCCCTCCACCTCTTCTCCCCCACTCCTCCACCTCTTCTTCCCCCACTCCCGTCCACCTCTTCTCCCACCTCTTCTCCCCACTCCCTCCACTTCTTCTCCCTCCAACTCTTCTCCCCCACTCCCTCCACCACTCTCTCCACCTATTATCCCCCACTCCCTCCACCTCTTCTCCCCACCTCTTCTCCCCCACTCCCTCCACTTCTTCTCCCTCCAACTCCCTCCACCTCTTCTCCCCTACTCCTCCACCTCTTCTCCCCACTCCTCCACCTCTTCTCCCACCTCTTCTCCCCCCACTCCCTCCACTTCTTCTCCTCCAACTCTTCTCCCCACCCTCCACTCTTCTCCCCCACTCCTCCACCTATTATCCCCCACTCCCTCCACCTCTTCTCCCCCACCTCTTCTCCCCCACTCCCTCCACTTCTTCTCCCTCCAACTCCCTCCACCTCTTCTCCCCCTACCTCCACCTCTTCTCCCCCACTCTCTCACCCTCTTCTCCCCCCTACTCCCCTCCACCTCTTCTCCCCTACTCCCTCCACCTCTTCTCCCCTACTCCCTCCACCTCTTCTCCCTACTCCCTCCACCTCTTCTCCCCCACTCCCTCCACCTCTTCTCCCCCACTCCCTCCACCTCTTCTCTCCCTCCACCTCTTCTCCCCCACTCCCTCCACCTCTTCTCCCCCCTACTCCCTCCACCTCTTCTCCCCCTACTCCCTCCACCTCTTCTCCCCCCACTCTCCACCTCTTCTCCCCCACCTCTTCTCCCTCCACCTCTACCTCCACCTCTTCTCCCCCACTCTCCCCCTACTCCCTCCTCTTCTCCCCCACCTCTTCTCCCCCTACTCCCTCCACCTCTCACCTCTTCTCCCCCACTCCTCCACCCTCTCTCTCCCCCACTTCTCCACCTCTTCTCCCCAACTCTTCCCCCTACTCCCTCCAGCTCTACTCCCTACTCCTCCACCTCTTCTCCCCTACTCCCTCCACCTCTTCTCCCCCACTCCCTCCACCTCTTCTCCCCCCACTCCCTCCACCTCTTCTCCCCCACTCCTCCACCTCTTCTCCCCCCACTCCCTCCACCTCTTCTCCCCTCACCTCTTCCCCACTCTTCTCCACTTTCCACCCCTTCCACCTCCACCCTCTTCTCCCCCCTCTCACCTCTTCTCCACTCCCTCCACCTCTTCTCCCCCACCTCTTCTCCCCCCACTCCCTCCACTCTTCTCCTCCAACTCTTCTCCCCACTCCCTCCACCTCCCCCACTCCCTCCACCTATTATCCCCCACTCCCTCCACCTCTTCTCCCCCCACCTCTTCTCCCCCACTCCCTCCACCTCTTCTCCCCCACTCCTCCACCTCTTCTCCCCCTCCCTCCACCTCTTCTCCCCACTCCCTCAACCTCTTCTCACTCCCCTCCACCTCTTCTCCCCCTACTCCCTCCACCTCTTCTCCCCCTACTCCCTCCACCTCTTCTCCCCCACTCCCTCCACCTCTTCTCCCCCACCCCTCCACCTCTCTCCCCCACTCCCTCCACCTCTTCTCCCTCCACTCTTCTCCCCCACTCCTCCACTCTTCTCCCCCACTCCTCCACCTCTTCCCCACTCCCTCCACCTCTTCTCCCCCTACTCCCTCCACTTCTTCTCCCCCACTCCCTCCACCTCTTCTCCCCCTACTCCCTCCACCTCTTCTCCCCCCACTCCCTCCACCTCTTCTCCCCCCACCTCTTCTCCCCCACTCCCTCCACTCTCTCTCCTCCAACTCTTCTCCCCCACTCCCTCCACCTCTTCTCCCCCTACTCCCTCCACCTCTTCTCCCCCTCCCTCCACCTCTTCTCCCCACTCCCTCCACTCCTCCCCTCATCTCCACCTCTTCTCCCCACTCCTTCTCCCCCCACTCCCTCCATCTCCCCTACTCCCTCCACCTCTTCTCCCCCCACCTCTCTCTCCCTCCACCTCTTCTCCACCTCTTCTCCCCCACTCTCCACCTCTTCTCCCCCACTCCTCCACCTCTTCTCCCTACTCCTCCACCTCTTCTCCCCTCCCTCCACCTCTTCTCCCCCACTCTCCACCTCTTCTCCCCCACCCTCCACCTCTTCTCCCCCCACTCCCTCCACCTCTTCTCCACCCTTCTCCCACACTCTTCACCTTTCCCCCCACTCCCTCCACCTCTTCTCCCCCACCCTCCACCTCTTCTCCCCCACTCCCTCCACCTCTTCTCCCCCACTCCCTCCACCTCTTCTCCCCCCACTCCCTCCACTTCTCTCCTCCACTCCCTCCACCTCTTCTCCCCCACTCCTCCACCCATTATCCCCCTACTCCTCCACCTCTTCTCCTCCCACCTCTTCTCCCCCCACTCCCTCCACCTCTTCTCCCTACTCCCTCCACCTCTTCTCCCCATACTCCCTCCACCTCTTCTCCCCCTACTCCCTCCACCTCTTCTCCCCCACTCCCTCCACCTCTTCTCCCCCTACTCCCTCCACCTCTTCTCCCCCTGCTCCCTCCACCTCTTCTCCCCCACTCCCTCCACCTCTTCTCCCCCCACTCCCTCCACCTCTTCTCCCCACTCCCTCCCTCCCACTCCCTCCACCTCTTCTCCCCCACCTCTTCTCCCCCTACTCCCTCCACCTCTTCTCCCCCTACTCCCTCCACCCTTCTCCCCCTACTCCCTCCACCTCTTCTCCCCCACTCCCCTCCACCTCTTCTCCCCCTACTCCCTCCACCTCTTCTCCCCACTCCCTCCACCTCTTCTCCCCCACTCCCTCCACCTCTTCTCCCCCCACTCCCTCCACCTCTTCTCCCCCTCTACTCCCTCCACCTCTTCTCCCCCTACTCCCTCCACCTCTTCTCCCCCTACCCCCTCCACCTCTTCTCCCTCCACCTCTTCTCCCCCACTCCCTCCACCTCTCCTCCCCTACTCCCTCCACCTCTTCTCACCTCCACTCTCTCCCTCTCCCTCCACCTCTTCTCCCCCACTCCCTCCACCTCTTCTCCCCTACTCCCTCCACCTCTTCTCCCCCACTCCTCCACCTCTTTCTCCCCCACTCCCTCCACCTCTTCTCCCCCACTCCCTCCACCTCTTCTCCACCTCTTCTCCCCCCTCTCCACCTCTTCTCCCTCCAACTCTTCTCCCCCCTCCACCTCTTCTCCCCCACTCCCTCCACCTCTTCTCCCCCACTCCCTCCACCTCTTCTCCCCACCTCACTCTTCTCCCCACTCTCTCCCCACTCCCTCCACTTCTTCTCCTCCCTACTCCCTCCACCTCTTCTCCCCCTACTCCCTCCACCTCTTCTCCCCCACTCTCTCCCTCCACCTCTTCTCCCCCACTCCCTCCACCTCTTCTCCCCCACTCCCTCCACCTCTTCTCCCTCCACCTCTTCTCCCCCACTCCTCCACCTCTTCTCCCCCACTCCCTCCACCTCTTCTCTCCCACTCTCTCCCCCTACTCCCTCCACCTCTTCTCCCCCCACCTCTTCTCCCCCCACTCCCTCCACCTCTTCTCCCCCCACTCTCTCCCCCTCTCCTCCCTACTCCCTCCACCTCTTCTCCCCCCACTCCCTCCACCTCTTCTCCCCTCCACCTCTTCTCCCCCCACTCCCTCCACCTCTTTCCCCCACCTCTCACCTCTTCTCCCCCACTCCCTCCACCTCTTCTCCCCCCACTCCCTCCACCTCTTCTCCCCCTACTCCCTCCCACCTCTCCCCCTACTCCCTCCACCTCTTCTCCCCCACTCCCTCCACCTCTTCTCCCCCCACTCCCTCCACCTCTTCTCCCCTACTCCCTCCACCTCTTCTCCCCCACTCCCTCCACCTCTTCTCCCCCACTCCTCCACCTCTTCTCCCCCCACTCCCTCCACCTCTTCTCCCCCACTCCCTCCACCTCTTCTCCCCCACTCCCTCCACCTCTTCTCCCCCACCTCCACCTCTTCTCCCCCACCTCTTCTCCCCCTCTCCACTCTCCCTCCACCTCTTCTCCCCCCACTCCCTCCACCTCTTCTCCCCCACTCCCTCCACCTCTTCTCCCCCCACTCCCTCCACCTCTTCTCCCCTCTCCCTCCCTCCACCTCTTCTCCCCCTCCCTCCACCTCTTCTCCCTCCACCTCTTCTCCCCCTACTCCCTCCACCTCTTCTCCCCCACTCCCTCCACCTCTTCTCCCCACTCCCTCCACCTCTTCTCCCCCTACTCCCTCCACCTCTTCTCCCCCCTACTCCCTCCACCTCTTCTCCCCCTACTCCCTCCACCTCTTCTCCCCCTACTCCCTCCACCTCTTCTCCCCCACTCCCTCCACCTCTTCTCCCCCACTCCCTCCACCTCTTCTCCCCCTACTCCTCCACCTCTTCTCCCCCCACTCCCTCCACCTCTTCTCCCCCACTCCCTCCACCTCTTCTCCCCCACCTCTTCTCCCCCACTCTCCACTTCTTCTCCTCCACCTCTTCTCCCCTACCCTCCACCTCTTCTCCCTCCCACTCCCTCCACCTATTTCTCCCCCTACTCCCTCCACCTCTTTCTCCCCCACTCCCTCCACCTCTTCTCCCTCCACCTCTTCTCCCCCACTCCCTCCACCTCTTCTCCCCCTACTCCCTCCACCTCTCCCCTACTCCCTCCACCTCTTCTCCCCCACCTCCACCTCTCCCTCCACCTCTTCTCCCCCCTACTCCCTCTCTCCCCTACTCCCTCCACCTCTTCTCCCCCCACTCCCTCCACCTCTTCTCCCCCCTACTCCCTCCACCTCTTCTCCCCCACTCCCTCCACCTCTTCTCCCCCACTCCCTCCACCTCTTCTCCCCACTCCCTCCACCTCTTTCCCCCCTACTCCCTCCACCTCTTCTCCCCCACTCCCTCCACCTCTTCTCCCCCTACTCCCTCCACCTCTTCTCCCCCTACTCCCTCCACCTCTTCTCCCCCCACTCCCTCCACCTCTTCTCCCCTCCCCCCACTTCTCCCCCACTCCCTCCACCTCTTCTCACCCTCCACCTCTTCTCCCCACTCCCTCCACCTCTTCTCCCCCACTCCCTCCACCTCTTCTCCCCCACTCCCTCCACCTCTTCTCCCCCTACTCCTCCACCTCTTCTCCCCACCCTCCACCTCTTCTCCCCCACTCCCTCCACCTCTTCTCCCCCACTCCCTCCACCTCTCCTCCACCTCTCTCCCTACTCCTCCACCTCTTCTCCCCCACTCCTCCACCTCTTCTCCCCTACTCCCTCCACCTCTTCTCCCCCACTCCCTCCACCTCTTCTCCCCCACTCCCTCCACCTCTTCTCCCCACTCCCTCCACCTCTTCTCCCCCCACTCCCTCCACCTCTTCTCCCCACTCTCTCCACCTCTTCTCCCCCACTCCCTCCACCTCTTCTCCCCCCACTCCCTCCACCTCTTTTCCCCACCTCCTCCCCCTCTCCCCCACTCCCTCCACCTCTTCTCCCCCACTCCTCTCCCCCCACTCTCTCCCCTCTCCCCCACTCCCTCCACCTCTTCTCCCCCACTCCCTCCACCTCTTCTCCCCCACTCCCTCCACCTCTTCTCCCTCCACCTCTTCTCCCCCACTCCCCTCCACCTCTCCTCCACCTCTTCTCCCCTCCCTCCACCTCTTCTCCCCCACCCCCTCCACCTCTTCTCCCCCCACTCCCTCCACCTCTTCTCCCCCACTCCCTCCACCTCTTCTCCCCCACCTCTTCTCCCCCACTCCCTCCACTCTTCTCCTCCAACTCTTCTCCCCCTCACTCTCTCTCCACCTCTTCTCCCCCACTCCCTCCACCTCTTCTCCCCCACTCCTCCACCTCTTCTCCCCACTCCTCCACCTCCCTACTCCCCTCCACCTCTTCTCCCCCACTCTCCCTCCCACCTCTTCTCCCCCACTCCCTCCACCTCTCCTCCCTCCACCTCTTCTCCCCACTCTCCACCTCTTCTCCCCCACCTCTTCTCCCCCACTCCCTCCACCTTTCTCCCCCACTCCTCCACCTCTTCTCCCCCACTCCCTCCACCTCTTTTCCCCCACTCCCTCCACCTCTTCTCCCCCCACTCCCTCCACCTCTTCTCCCCCACCCTCCACCTCTTCTCCCCCTACCCCTCCACCTCTTCTCCCCACTCCTCCACCTCTTTCTCCCCCACCTCTCTACTCCCCCACTCTCTCCTCCACCTCTTCTCCCCCACTCCTCCACCTCTTCTACCCCCACTCCCTCCACCTCTTCTCCCCCACTCTCCTCCACCCACTTCTCCACCTCTTCTCCCTCCCACCTCTTCTCCCCCCACTCCCTCCACCTCTTCTCCCCCCACTCCCTCCACCTCTTCTCCCCCACTCCTCCACCTCTCACCTCCCACTCCCCTCCCCTTCTCCCCTCCACTCTCTCCCCTACTCCCCTCCACCTCTTCTCCCCCACTCCCTCCACCTCTCTACTCCCTCACCTCTTCACTCCCTCCACCTCTTCTCCCCCACTCCCTCCACCTCTTCTCCCCACTCCACCTCTTCTCCCCCTACTCCCTCCACCTCTTCTCCCCCTACTCCCTCCACCTCTTCTCCCCTACTCCTCCACCTCTTCTCCCCTACTCCTCCACCTCTTCTCCCCCTACTCCCTCCACCTCTTCTCCCTACTCCCTCCACCTCTTCTCCCACTCCCTCCACCTCTTCTCCCCACTCCTCCACTTCTCCCTACTCCCTCCACCTCTTCTCCCCCACCTCTTCTCGCCCACTCCCTCCACCTCTTCTCCCCCACTCCCTCCACCTCTTCTCCCCCTACTCCCTCCACCTCTTCTCCCCCACTCCTCCACTCTTTCTCCCCTACTCCCCTCCACCTCTTCTCCCCCTACTCCCTCCACCTCTTCTCCCCCTACTCCCTCCACCTCTTCTCCCCACTCCCTCCACCTCTTCTCCCCCTACTCCCTCCACCTCTTCTCTACTCCCTCCACCTCTTCTACTCCCTCCCACCTCTTCTCCCCTACTCCCTCCACCTCTTCTCCCCACCTCTCTCCACCTCTTTCTCCCCCTACCTCCCTCCACCTCTACTCCCCTACTCTCTCCACTCTTCTCCCCCACTCCCTCCACCTCTTCTCCCCACTCCTCCACCTCTTCTCCCCACCTCTTCTCCCCCTACTCCCTCCACTCCCTTCTCCCCCACTCCCTCCACCTCTTCTCCCCCTACTCCCTCCACCTCTTTCTCCCCACTCCCCTCCACCTCTTCTCCCTACTCCCTCCCACCTCATTTCTCCCCTACCCCTCCACCTCTTTCTCCCCCTACTCCCCTCCACCTCTTCTCCCCACCTCCACCTCTTCTCCCCCACTCCCTCCACCTCTTCTCCCCCTACTTCCCTCCACCTCTTCTCCCCTACTCCCTCCACCTCTTTCTCCCCCCACTCCTCCACCTCTTTCTCCCCTACCCTCCACCTCTTCTCCCTACTCCCTCCACCTCTTTTCCCCCCACTCCTCCACCTCTTCTCCCCCACTCCCTCCACTCCTCTCCCCCAGTCCTCCACCTCTTCTCCCCCTTAATTCCCTCCACCTTTCCCCACTCCTCCACCTCTTCTCCCCCAACTCTCTCCCTACTCTCCACCTCTTCTCCCCCACTCCTCCACCTCTTTCTCCCACCTCTTCTCCCCCACTCCTCCACTTCTTCTCTCCAATCCTTTCTCCCCCACTTTCCACCTCTTTCTCCCCACTCCCTCCACCTATTATCCCCCACTCCTCCACCTCTTCTCCCCACCTCTTCTCCCCACTCCTCCACTTCTTCTCCCTCACCTCTTCTCCCCCACTCCCTCCACCTCTTCTCCCCACTCCTCACCCTCTCCTCCCCACCCCTCCACCTCTTCTACCCCACTCCTCCACCACTCCCCTCCCTCTTCTGCCCCACTCCCTCCACCTCTTCTCCCCACTCCCTCCACCTCTTTCCCCCACTCCCTCCACCTCTTTGCGTGTCACTCCCTCCACCTTTTCTCCACCATCTCCACCTATCTTTCTCCCCCACTCCCTCCACCTCTTCTCCCCCTACTACCTCCACCTCTTTCCCCACTCCTCCACCTATTTCTCTCCCCACTCCCTCCACCTTGTCTCCGCCTCATCCTCCACCTGTTGTCCCCTCATCATCTCCACCTCATCTCCCCTACTCCCTCCACCTCTCGCCCCACTCCCCCACCTCTTTCTCCCCCTACTCCTCCACCTCGTTCCCACCACCTCCACCTCTCTCCCCTACCTCCACCTCTTCTCCCCACCCTCCACTCATTTGTCCCCTACTCCCTCCACCTCTTCTCCCCCACTCCCTCCACCTCTTCTCCCTACTCTCCCTCCACCTCTTCTCCCCCACTCCCTCCACCTCTTCTCCCCTACTCCTCCACTCCTTCTCCACTCTCCACTCTTTCTCCCCTACTCCCTCCACCTCTTCTCCCCCACTCCCTCCACTCCTCTACTCTCCTCCACCTCTTTCTCCCCACTCCCTCCACCCTTTCCCCTACTTCCCTCCACCTCTCTCCCACTCTCCCTCCACTCTCTTCTCCCTACTTCCCTGCACCTCTTTCTACTCCCCTCCACCTCTTCTCCCCTACTTCCACCTCTTTCTCCCCTACTTCCCTCCACCTCTTTCTCCCCTCTCTCCACTTTCTCCCTACTCCCTCCACTTCCCTACTCCTCCACCTCTTCTCTTCCACCTCTTCTCCCCTACTCCCTCCACCTCTCTCCACTCCCTCTCCACCTCTATCTCCCCTCTACTCCCTCCACCTCTTCTCCCCTCACTCCTCCACCTCTTCTCCCCTACTCCCTCCACCCTTTCTCCCCCACTCCCTCCACCTCTTTCTACTCCCTCCACCTCTCTATTCCTCACCTCTCTCTCCCCCCTCTCTCCACCTCATTTCTCCCCCTACCCTCCACCTCTTCTCCCCCCTACTCTCTCCACCTCTCTCCCCCTACTCCCTCCACCCTCTCTTTCTCCCCCCTACTCCCTCCACCTCTTCTCCCCCTCCCTCCACCTCTTCTCCCCCTACTCCCTCCACCTCTTCTCCCCCCACTCCCTCCATCCCTCCCCTACTCCCTCCACCTCTTCTCCCCACTCCCTCCACCTCTTCTCCCCTACTCCCTCCACCTCTTCTCCCCCACTCCCTCCACCTCTTCTCCCCTACTCCTCCACCTCTCTCCACCCTCCACCTCTTCTCCCTACTCCTCCACCTCTTCTCCCCACCCCTCCACCTCTTCTCCCCCACTTTCCACCTCTTCTCCCCCCTACTCTTCTCCCCTACTCCTCCACCCCTTCTCTCTCCACCTCTTCTCCCCTACTCCCTCCACCTCTTTCTCCCCACTCCCCTCCACCTCTTCTCCCCTACTCCCTCCACCTCTTCTCCCTACTCCCTCCACCTATTATCCCTACTTCCCTCCACTCCTTTCTCCCCACTCCTCCACCTCTTCTCCCCTCACTCCTCCACTCCTTCTCCCCTACTCCCTCCACCTCTTCTCCCCTACTCCCTCCACCTCTTCTCCCCACTCCTCCACCTCTTCTCCCCTACTCCACCTCTTCTCCCTCTACTCCCTCCACCTCTTCTCCCTACTCCCTCCTCCACCTATTATCCCCTACTCCTCCACCTCTTCTCCCCCCACTCCCTCCACCTCTTCTCCCCCACTCCTCCACCTCTTCTCCCCACTCCCTCCACCTCTCTCCCCACTCCCTCCACCTCTTTCTCCCTCCACCTCTTCTCCCCTCCCTCCCTCCACCTCTTCTCCCCCACTCCCTCCACCTCTTCTCCCCTACTCCCTCCACCTCTTCTCCACCCTACCCCTCCACCTCTTCTCCCCCCCCTACTCCCCCTCCACCTCTTTTCCCCCACTCCCTCCACCTCTTCTCCCTACTCCCTCCACCTCTTCTCCCCCAGTCCTCCACCTCTTCTCCCCCACTCCTCCACCTCTTCTCCCCCCAACTCCCTCCACCTCTTCTCCCCAACTCTTCTCCCCCTACCTCCACCTCTTCTCCCCCACTCCCTCCACCTCTTTCTCCCCACTCCTCCACCTCTTCCCCCCCCCCTCCACTCCCTCCACCTCCACCTTTCTCACACACTCCCTCCACCTCTTCTCCCCCACTCTTCTCCCCACTCCCTCCACTTCTTCTCCCTCCAACTCTTCTCCCCACTCCCTCCACCTCTTTTCCCCCCACTCCCTCCACCTATTATCCCCCACTCCTCCACCTCTTCTCCTCTTTCCCCCACTCCCTCCACTTCTTCTCCCCACCTCTTCTCCCCCACTCCCATCTCACCCACTCCCTTCACCTCTCCTCCCCACTCCCTCCACCTCTTCTACCCCACTCTCCACCTCTTCTCCCCTACCTCTTCTGCCCCACTCCCTCCACCTCTTCTCCCCTACCTCTTCTCCCCCACTCCCTCCACCTCTTCTCCCCCACTCCCTCCACCTCTTCTCCCCCTACTCCCTCCACCTCTTCTCCCCCTACTCCTCCACCTCTCTTACTCCCTCCACCTCTTCTCCCCACTCCCTCCACCCTTTCTCCCCACTCCCTCCACCTTGTCTCCCCCTACTCCCTCCACCTCTTCTCCCCACTCCTCCACCTCTTTCTCCCCTACTCCCTCCACCTCTCCCCCCACTCCCCCACCTCTCTCCCCCTCCCTCCACCTCTTCTCCCACCACCTCCACCTCTTTCCCCTACTCCCTCCACCTCTTTCTCCCCACTCCTCCACCTCTTCCCCCCTACTCCTCCACCCTTCTCCCCACTCCCTCCACCTCTTTCTCCCCTACTCCTCCACCTCTTTCCCCCACTCCCTCCACCTCTTCTCCCCTACCTCCACCTCCACCTCCTTTCTCCCCCACTCCCTCCACCTCTTCTCCCACTCCTCCACCTCTTCTCCCTACTCCCTCCACCCCTCTTCCACCTCCCCCACTCCCTCCACCTCTTCTCCCTACTCCTCCACCTTGTCTCCCTACTCCCTCCACCTCTTCTCCCCACTCCCTCCACCTCTTCTCCCCTACCCTCCACCTCTTCGCCCCCACTCCCACCTCTTCTCCCCCTACTCCTCCACCTCTCCCAACACTCCCTCCACCTCTTCTCCCCTACTCCTCCACCTCTTCTCCCCTTCCTCCACCTCTTCTCCCTACTCCCCACCTCTTCTCCCCCTACTTCCATCCACCTCTTCTCCCCCTACTCCTCCCCTCTTCTCCCCCACTCCTCCACCTCTTTCCCCCACCTCTTCTCCCCCACTCCCTCCACCTCTTCTCCCCACTCCCCACCTCTTCTCCCCCTACCCCTCCACCTTCTCCCCCCCCTTCCCCCCACTCCCTCCACCTCTTCTCTCCCCTACTCCCTCCACCTCTTCTCCCCCACTCCCTCCACCTCTTCTCCCTCTATAGGTCAGCTTTGTTGTGAATGGTGGTGGAAACAGAAAAGTGACCTTTTCATTCACAAAGTGGTTGTTGTTTCCCTTTAGTGGTTGTTTATGTCTGAATAATTCAATTCTTGGCTTCTCAGTTCTGAAGAAGCACATTCCTTCCCTTTTCTTCCTCCCAGCTGGATGAAGTGGGATGACTGTGGGATGATGTGGGATGACTGTGGGATGATGTGGGATGACTGTGGGATGATGTGGGATGACTGTGGGATGACGTGGGATGACTGTGGGATGACGTGGGATGACTGTGGGATGATGTGGGATGATGTGGGATGACTGTGGGATGACTGTGGGGTTATGTGGGGATGATGTGGGATGATGTGGGATGACTGTGGGATGATGTGGGATGATGTGGGATGACTGTGGGATGATGTGGGATGATGTGAGATGATGTGTGGGATGACTGTGGGATAATGTGGGGATGATGTGGGATGATGAGGGATGACTGTGGGATGATGTGGGAGGATGTGGGATGATGTGGGATGACTGTGGGATGATGTGGGATGTCTGTGTCTCTCTCTGTCTGTGTCTCTCTCTGTCTCTCTCTGTCTGTGTCTCTCTCTCTGTTTGTGTCTCACTCTGTCTCTGTCTGTGTCTCTCTCTGTCTGTGTCTCTCTCTGTCTCTGTGTCTCTCTCTCTCTGTCTCTCTGTCTGTGTCTCTCTCTCTCTGTCTGTGTCTCACTCTCTCTCTGTTTGTGTCTCACTCTGTCTCTGTCTGTGTCTCTCTCTGTCTGTGTCTCTCTCTGTCTGTGTCTCTCTCTGTCTGTGTCTCTCTCTGTCTGTCTCTCTCTGTCTGTGTCTGTGTCTCTCTCTCTCTGTCTGTGTCTCTCTCTGTCTGTCTCTCTGTCTGTGTCTCTCTCTGTCTGTCTCTCTCTGTCTGTGTCTGTGTCTCTCTGTCTGTGTCTCTCTCTGTCTGTGTCTGTGTCTCTCTCTGTCTGTCTCTCTCTGTCTGTGTCTGTGTCTCTCTCTGTCTGTGTCTCTCTCTGTCTGTGTCTGTGTCTCTCTCTGTCTGTGTCTCTCTCTGTCTGTCTCTCTCTGTCTGTGTCTGTGTCTCTCTCTCTGTCTGTGTCTCACTCTCTCTCTGTTTGTGTCTCACTCTGTCTCTGTCTGTGTCTCTCTCTGTCTGTGTCTCTCTCTGTCTGTGTCTCTCTCTCTGTCTGTGTCTCTCTCTGTCTGTGTCTCTCTCTGTCTGTGTCTCTCTCTGTCTGTCTCTCTCTGTCTGTGTCTCTCTGTGTCTCTCTCTGTCTGTGTCTGTGTTAGAGGTCGACCGATTATGATTTTTGAACACCGATACCGATTATTGGAGGACCAAATAAGCTGATACCGATTAATCAGCCGATTTTTAAAAACGACAATGGGAAGAGCCTGTCGTCATAACGACAATGGGAGGAGCCTGTTTCACTTTCAGTAGTTTGAAACTCGGACTCTACAGACATTTTTTTTCTATAAAAGACCCGGCCCCTGGCCACCTTCGGGATCTGTCCTTGTCTCACAAACACAATCCTCTCTAGCTCAGTATTCGTTAATCACACTTCAAATATATGGTATTTACGGATGCAGAATAATAATCAAATACAAATTGTATATCCCAGAAGTCTGTAAACACGTTTAAACATGCGGAGTTCAAAATGCGTCTGTGTTACGGTGGGACTCATTGGATTATTTGGACTCCTAGCTAAAGTGCTAACAAGCCAAAGTGCTGACAAGCTAAAGTGCTATACAGCTAAAGTGCTAACTAGCTAAAGTGCTAACAGCTAAATTGCTAACCAGCTAAAGTGCTAACAAGCTAAAGTGCTAACATGCTATAGTGCTAACTAGCTAAAGTGCTAACTAGCTAAAGTGTTAACTAGCTTTAGTGCTAACTAGCTAAAGTGCTAACTAGCTAAAGTGTTAACTAGCTTTAGTGCTAACTAGCTAAAGTGCTAACTAGCTAAAGTGTTAACTAGCTATAGTGCTAACTAGCTATAGTGCTAACTAGCTAAAGGGCTAACAAGCTAAAGTGCTAACTAGCTAAAGTGCTTACTAGCTAAAGTGTTAACTAGCTAAAGTGCTAACTAGTAGAGCATAAGAAAAATACCTTCTCAACACAATAAGCTAGCTAGCTAACTTTAGCTAGCTATATACCTTGCTCTAACCTAATGTCATTGGGACAGTAATGGACAGTAGGATGACTTCTGAAAGTCCGTTTTTCCTGATCTATACTCTTACATTTTCTTTCAACGAAGGGATGGAAACAGAGAGAGCTTTGTAGACCTGGAGAACTCTGTTCCATTGCCCAAGAGTCAATTCATTAGTAAACATTTTTTTTTTTTTTTACCTTTATTTAACTAGGCAAGTCAGTTAAGAACAAATTCTTATTTTCAATGACGGCCTGGGAACAGTGGGTTAACTGCCTGTTCAGGGGCAGAACGACAGATTTGTACCTTGTCAGCTCGGGATTTGAACTTGTCACCGAACAAAGCCAGAATCATAGTATCTTAGTGTAGTAGTGCATGAGTAAAAATGAAATGCTTTTAAATGTCTGACATATCTGACATATACATTTACAATTGTTTTAGCCAATTCTATTTTGTAAATGTAGTTGTTTTGTCCTGGTAAAGATGACACGACTCAATATCGCCATCTGCAGGCCAACTAAAGCCTGTTCATGTCATATTCATAATGTGTCTTAGATCAAGGATTTGTAACTGTTTATAACTTCCTAAATATTTGCATGCTGAGAATCTTGTGGTAATATTAGTTAAAACTTCAATATAGAATTCTCAAAATGTTATTGAATGTTATCTGAGAAGCTCTAAGACGTGGTCAAATGTACGTTGTGTGAACATCAATTGATTATTTTGTTAAACGTAAAACAAATGTGCTATGAACGTCATAAAAACGGACTCATATGGAAATTGTTTAACATTGTGCAACATTAAGGGAATATGGGAATGTTCTGTGCAACCTATGTGAATATCGCAAGAATATTCTTGCAACATCCCAGACAACATCCCAGACAACATCCCAGACAAGATCCCATAATTTAATTTAAATGTTTTGGGAACCTTTAAAGAACTTATACTAGGTGTTTTGTCAACGTTCTTACAACATTTTTAGGAATGTCCTGTGCAACCTAACTTAAACTTAAACATTGTATTAATGTCATCACAACTGAGAATATTGTGTAATGTACCTACACTGTTCCGCCTAATTAAATGTTCCGGGAACCTTTTAAAGAACTCAGAAAGGCGGTTCTGTCAACATTCTTGCAGCATCAAATGAATGATTCGTTTTGACCCTGATATAAACATTATCTGGATGTCAACACAACTGAACGGTTTCTGTGAATGTTTTTTTTTTTTCGCACTCTAAAACAAACATTCGTGAATCATCCACACAACTGAACAGTGTTTTGAAAACATACATTTTCTGATGTCCCCCACAATATTCACACCAGCCTGTTCCCACAACATAAATAAACATTCTGGGAACATTTAAAGAACAGATTAACTTCTTAGGGAGGATGTTCCCTCGGGGATCAAATCAGCGGGTAGTCAGCGGATATTTTAGAGCGTCACTGATCGTTTTTCGTTAAAATTCAAACTTTCATTAAAACACACATGCAAGGTATTGAATTAAAGCTACACTCGTTGTGAATCTAGCCACCGAGTCAGATTTGTAAAATGCTTTTCGGCGAAAGCATGAGAAGCTATTATCTGATAGCATGTAACACCCCAAAAGACCCGTAGAGGATGTAAACAAAAATAATTAGCGTAGTCGGCGCTACACAAACCGCACAATAAAATATAAAACATTCATTACCTTTGACCATCTTCTTTCTTGGCACTCCTTGATGTCCCATAATCAATACTGGGTCTTTTTTGGGATTAAATCGGTCCATATATAGCCTAGATATCGATCTATGAAGACTGTGTGATAAACGGAAAAAAATAGCGTTTCATAACGTAACGTCATTTTTTAAAAGTTAAAAAGTCGACGATAAACTTTCACAAAACACTTCGAAATACCTTTCTAATGCAACTTTAGGTATTACTACACGTTAATAAGCTATAAAAATCATCAGGAGGCGATGTAAATTCGATAGTTCTCGTGTGGAAAAAATGTCCGGAAAAACACAGAGACAATGCCTCAGGTCGGTGGTCGGAGGGAATCGGTTCCCTTTGGTCGGATCTACCAAGAATCAAATCAGAATCAAATGAGGAGACTCTATACATCCTGTGGAAGCTGTAGGTACTGCAAGCTCGGCCTCATTAAATACGGTTCACCTTTAACAATTCATGGAAGTGGCGCATGGATATTTTTTTCCATCTCCAGTGATCAGATTTTCCTGCGCTTTTCGATGAAACAGACGTTCTGTTATAGTCACAGCCGTGATTTAAACAGTTTTAGAAACGTCTGAGTGTTTTCTATCCACACATACTAATCATATGCATATACTATATTCCTGGAATGAGTAGCAGGGCGCTGAAATGTTGCGCGATTTTTAACAAAAAGCTGCGAAAATTCGCAGCCTCCCAAGATTAAATATGTTCTAGGAATTTTTTCTTGCTTCATCAGGTGAATGTTTTCTACAAGCATTCTACAATCGTCACCACGGCTGGACCGTTTTTTGGGGTGTTAGGAGACCTAGCAAATGTTTTAGCAATGTTCACAGACACAATTTTGTTTTTCTGGTTTGGTTGTTTGGGTGTTGGGTGTTTGAGTGTTTGGGTGTTTGTGAAATAGCCTAACATAGAGACGCAGTGTTCTGGGCAGATATTCAGAACGATGCAGAAGATTCTGATGCAAAAAAAAAAAGGCCATATTTAATCAGTGTTCAATAGTGATAGGTGACGATGGATATTTACTCGGCAGACAATAGAGTTACTTCTCAAACAACATTACAGATTACAGCACTAAGTCTAAAACCACGTAGCTTCCATATCTCTTCCAGGAGTAGCAGCCTCTATCACCAAACCCAATCCACCCAGAAACCACAAAACATGTGCTTATGTCCTCTATGAACTATA
>NC_056441.1:3855198-3865198 GCF_018296145.1 Oncorhynchus tshawytscha | reverse complement strand
TGCTCTAGTGGCAGACTGTATGACTGTTATGCCAGAAATATATTTTCTGTTGTTCTTCTTTTAAAACGCTCCGATCAAAGCTTGTTTAATTGGATCAAACATTTAATTTGCTAAAGAGTTCAATGACACAGCATTTTAAAACCTGTTACGGATTCGGGTTCCCCTTGGGAACCGACGTTAACTGGGACGTGGCGCATGGAACGCAAAAATATTCTTAGAAATATTTAACCTCCACACATTAACAAGTCCAATAGCTCAAATGAAAGATAAACACCTTGTTCATCTAGCCAGCAAGTCAGATTTCTAAAATGTTTTACGGCGAAAACATAGCACATATTTATGTCAAACCACCACCAAAGACACAGCTAATTTGAATTAGCCACGTTGAACAAAATATGCAATCAACAACCGCAGGATTAAAAGAAAAATAATTCACTAACCTTTTGAAAATCTTCATCAGATGACAGTAATAGGACATGTTACACAGTACATTTATGTTTTTTTCAATAATATGCAATTTATATCCATAAATCTCTGTTTACAATGACGCCATGTTCAAAAATGCTACTCAAATGTCCGGAGAAATGATGATATCTGCCGGAGCTAACGTCAGATAACAAGCAATACACATCATAAACTTTGACTAAATATACATGTTCTACATATAGTTAGAAAGATACACTTCTTCTTAATGCAACCGGTGTTACATTTATTTTTAACGTTACAGAATTCGTTCACTAGGCTATAATATGAGACGGCGCTCAGAAATTAGCATTATGTCTCCTCTATCTCGGAGTCCACAGAAACCCATAATTAACACGTAAATATTCCCTTACCTTTGATGTTCTTCGATCAGAAGACGTGGAAGGAGTTATACTTACCAAAAACTGCATTTGGTTTTCAAGTCTGTGTCTTTAGGTTATCAAACACGACAAATTCCGGTCGAAATGCAGGCAGAATTCTAGTGGATGCGCATCAAAACTTCAAAATGACATATTATATGTCGACTAAACTGGTCAAACTAAGTGCAGAATCGAGCTTTAGCATGTTCTAAACATACAAAACAATCCTTAGCATGAACAGACAAACCTACATCGTTTGGTGAATCTTGGAACAAAGAGAGCTCCGGACCCGACGTGCGCATGAAAGTGCATGTATTTTCGCGTGACCCGGAGGTTTCAGCCCGCCAAAACTCGAGGGAGCACGCGATTCTCACAATGAGAGGCCCCACTGAAAGGGGACATCGCGCTGAAGAGATAGAAACTGTTCCCAGATCTGTAGCTGGTTGGGAAGGGTGGGGGCGATGACGTCAAAGTTGTCCCAACTTTTCTGTTGCCAAGAGAGAGTTTGGGAGAATGGCTGCCCTGAGAGTTCTGCTTTACATAGAGACAATAATTTGAACGGTTTTAGAAGCTTTAGAGTTTTTCTATTCAATCATTATTATTATATGCATATATTAGAAATTTTTGACAGATTGTTTTTCTGTTTACTATGGGCACGCAATTCCTCCAAAGGGGGCAGTAGTCAGCCCTATCTTTAACAGGTTTTAAATGGCACCCTATGCCCTATGTAGTGCACTACAGGGCCCAACGTAGTGCACTAAAGAGGAGATGGTGCTGCTATGTGGGACTCAGCCTCAGATGTTTTTACGTAAAACAACCATTGAACAAGTCAATAGGGTAACCTAACAATATGTCAACAATGAAAGGAATACATGAATTACTTATATGTCAAAGGCGAAATTAGTTTTCAATGGTCACTTCAAACTTGCCTTTTCTTTTCAATATATATTCAGTGATGTATGTTTAAGTAATTATAGTAAATGGTGACTTTATACCCCCCCCCCATATCAACTATATCTGGTTTCAGTTGCTTTTAGAGACTCTTGAAATAATAGCTTCCATAATAGCAAAGAGCTGATGTAATAATTGTACATTATTGTACATTATTAATTGTACATTATTTAACCAAATAATAATTGTACATTATTTAACCAAACACAAAAAGACTGTGGTAAAACATCAGCTTTACCCGGTAACTCCCTACTTCCTGTTTCATTCATTTTCTAAAGACTGTGATAATAATAATAGTACAACATATTTACCTTGTAATTCATTACTTCCTTATTCCTTATTTCCTTTTCCCCACTGGATCGCTTCATTGAAAAGGAATGACTACACTTCATCCTGTCCTTTGTGTCCATTTTGTCTATATTTTGTGTTAGCGTTGTGCTAAGGCTCCTGGGTCAATAGTAGTGCCCTGTGTTAGGAAACAGGATGCAATTAGGGAAGGATCCATGGTAGAGGAGGTAAGAGTAGAGCTGCCTTGGGGCGGGGCTCACCACCTCGTTAGCATTAACACAACAGCTCCCACAGCAGTGCAGCAGAAAAGACACGCTCAGTCAATACAAACCATTAAAACATTCATGATGGCCAGCCCATCTCTGCTGGCTCTTACACCACTCAGACAGGTAATTATATTCTTGTGCTTTGGGGCATTCAGGGAAAGGTCTGTGGAAGAGAGAGAGAGAGACAGGGAGAGGGGGGTGAGGAAGAGGTAGAGAGGGGGAAAAGAGACAGGAAGAAAGGGTGAGAGGGAGAGAGAGTTAAACTGAGTTAGAGAGTGTGTGTGTGAGAGAGAGAGTTAAACTGAGTCAGAGAGTGTGTGTGTGTGTGTGTGAACTGAGTCAGAGAGTGTGTGTGTGAGAGAGAGAGAATTACAAACAAATCCAATTTTGAAAAACTCCCATATCTACTGGGTGAAATTCCACAGTGTGCCATCACAGCAGCAAGATTTGTGACCTGTTGCCACAAGAAAAGGGCAACCAGTGAAGAACACACACCATTGTAAATACAACCCATATTTATGATTATTTACAGTGCCTTGCGAAAGTATTCGGCCCCCTTGAACTTTGCTACCTTTTGCCACATTTCAGGCTTCAAACATAAAGATCTAAAACTGAATTTTTTTGAGAAGAATCAACAACAAGTGGGACAAAATCGTGAAGTGGAACAACATTTATTGGATATTTCAAACTTTTTTAACAAATCAAAAACTGAAAAATTGGGCGTGCAAAATTATTCAGCCCCCTTAAGTTAATACTTTGTAGGGCCACCTTTTGCTGCGATTACAGCTGGAAGTCGCTTGGGGTATGTCTCTATCAGTTTTGCACATCGAGAGACTGAAATTTTTTCCCATTCCTCCTTGCAAAACAGCTCGAGCTCAGTGAGGTTGGATGGAGAGCATTTGTGAACAGCAGTTTTCAGTTCTTTCCACAGATTCTCGATTGGATTCAGGTCTGGACTTTGACTTGGCCATTCTAACACCTGGATATGTTTATTTTTGAACCATTCCATTGTAGATTTTGCTTTATGTTTTGGATCATTGTCTTGTTGGAAGACAAATCTCCATCCCAGTCTCAGGTCTTTTGCAGACTCCATCAGGTTTTCTTCCAGAATGGTCCTGTATTTGGCTCCATCCATCTTCCCATCAATTTTAACCATCTTCCCTTTCCCTGCTGAAGAAAAGCAGGCCCAAACCATGATGCTGCCACTACCATGTTTGACAGTGGGGATGATGTGTTCAGGGTGATGAGCTGTGTTGCTTTTATGCCAAACATAACGTTTTGCATTGTTGCCAAAAAGTTCAATTTTGGTTTCATCTGACCAGAGCACATTCTTCCACATGTTTGGTGTGTCTCCTAGGTGGCTTGTGGCAAACTTTAAACAACACTTTTTATGGATATCTTTAAGAAATGGCTTTCTTCTTGCCACTCTTCCATAAAGGCCAGATTTGTGTAATATACAACTGATTGTTGTCCTATGGACAGAGTCCCACCTCAGCTGTAGATCTCTGCAGTTCATCCAGAGTGATCATGGGCCTCTTGGCTGCATCTCTGATCAGTCTTCTCCTTGTATGAGCTGAAAGTTTAGAGGGACGGCCAGGTCTTGGTAGATTTGCAGTGGTCTGATACTCCTTCCATTTCAATATTATCGCTTGCACAGTGCTCCTTGGGATGTTTAAAGCTTGGGAAATCTTTTTGTATCCAAATCCGGCTTTAAACTTCTTCACAACAGTATCTCGGACCTGCCTGGTGTGTTCCTTGTTCTTCATGATGCTCTCTGCGCTTTTAACGGACCTCTGAGACTATCACAGTGCAGGTGCATTTATACGGAGACTTGATTACACACAGGTGGATTGTATTTATCATCATTAGTCATTTAGGTCAACATTGGATCATTCAGAGATCCTCACTGAACTTCTGGAGAGAGTTTGCTGCACTGAAAGTAAAGGGGCTGAATAATTTTGCACGCCAAATTTTTCTGTTTTTGATTTGTTAAAAAAAATTGGAATATCCAATAAATGTCATTCCACTTCATGATTGTGTCCCACTTGTTGTTGATTCTTCACAAAAAATACAGTTTTATATCTTTATGTTTGAAGCCTGAAATGTGGCAAAAGGTCGCAAAGTTCAAGGGGGCCGAATACTTTCGCAAGGCACTGTATTTTATCTTGTGTCCTTTACCATTTGTACATTGTTAAAACACTGTATATATAGTATGACATTTGTAATGTCTTTATTGTTTTGAAACTTCTGTATGTGTAATGTTTACTGTTAATTTTTATTGTTTATTTCACTTTATATATTATCTACCTCACTTGCTTTGGCAATGTTAACACGTTTCCCATGCCAATAAAGCCCCTTGAATTGAATTGAATTAAACTGAGTCAGAGAGTGTGTGTGTGAGAGAGAGTTAAACTGAGTCAGAGAGTGTGTGTGTGAGAGAGAGAGATTAAATGCTCCTAAAGAAGTGATTCCAAAATCTTGGCCCTCTGTAATCTTGTAGCATTGCTAATTTCTGATGGGCCCAGTTACCTTTTAGAGGCCATTAGAGTTAATGTAGTATAATGTTGAGGCTTTGCTTGAATCTAAGATCCAAGCACCATTGTGGGAGAGAGGAGCGCTAGTGGAGAGGATCACATAAAACCCAGGAAGAAAGAGAAGGAACAGAGAACAGAGGTGACACAGTGAGCAGGAACACTAAAGGAGATTCACAGAGAACAGAGGTGACACAGTGAGCAGGAACACTAAAGGAGATTCACAGAGAACAGAGGTGACATAGTTTATAATAACTAGCTCATTGATGTTTATAATAACTAGCTCATTGATGTTTATAATAACTAGCTCATTGATGTTTATAATAACTAGCTCATTGATGATTATAATAACTAGCTCATTGATGTTTATAATAACTAGCTCATTGATGTTTATAATAACTAGCTCATTGATGTTTATAATAACTAGCTCAGTGATGTTTATAATAACTAGCTCATTGATGTTTATAATAACTAGCTCATTGATGTTTATAATAACTAGCTCATTGATGATTATAATAACTAGCTCATTGATGTTTATAATAACTAGCTCATTGATGTTTATAATAACTAGCTCAGTGATGTTTATAATAACTAGCTCATTGATGATTATAATAACTAGCTCATTGATGATTATAATAACTAGCTCATTGATGTTTATAATAACTAGCTCATTGATGATTATAATAACTAGCTCATTGATGATTATAATAACTAGCTCATTGATGATTATAATAACTAGCTCATTGATGTTTATAGTAACTAGCTCATTGATGTTTATAATAACTAGCTCATTGATATTTATAATAACTAGCTCATTGATGTTTATAATAACTAGCTCATTGATGTTTATAATAACTAGCTCATTGATGTTTATAATAACTAGCTCATTGATGTTTATAATAACTAGCTCATTGATGTTTATAATAACTAGCTCATTGATGTTTATAATAACTAGCTCATTGATGTTTATAATAACTAGCTCATTGATGTTTATAATAACTAGCTCATTGATGTTTATAATAACTAGCTCATTGATGTTTATAATAACTAGCTCATTGATGATTATAATAACTAGCTCATTGATGTTTATAATAACTAGCTCATTGATATTTATAATAACTAGCTCATTGATGTTTATAATAACTAGCTCATTGATGTTTATAATAACTAGCTCATTGATGTTTATAATAACTAGCTCATTGATGTTTATAATAACTAGCTCATTGATGTTTATAATAACTAGCTTATTGATGTTTATAATAACTAGCTCATTGATGTTTATAATAACTAGCTCATTGATGATTATAATAACTAGCTCATTGATGTTTATAATAACTAGCTCATTGATGTTTATAATAACTAGCTCATTGATGATTATAATAACTAGCTCATTGATGTTTATAATAACTAGCTCATTGATGTTTATAATAACTAGCTCATTGATGTTTATAATAACTAGCTCATTGATGTTTATAATAACTAGCTCAGTGATGTTTATAATAACTAGCTCATTGATGATTATAATAACTAGCTCATTGATGTTTATAATAACTAGCTCATTGATGTTTATAATAACTAGCTCATTGATGTTTATAATAACTAGCTCATTGAGCTTTCTTAACAGTAACAATGATCATCTAGTGGTCCTCTAGTGATCATCTAGTGGTCCTCTAGTGGTCATCTAGTGGTCCTCTAGTTGTCTGCTAGTGGTCCTCTAGTTGTCTGCTAGTGGTCCTCTAGTGGTCATCTAGTGGTCCTCTAGTTGTCCTCTAGTGGTCCTCTAGTGGTCCTCTAGTGGTCCTCTAGTTGTCCTCTAGTGGTCCTCTAGTGGTCCTCTAGTGGTCCTCTCGTGATCATCTAGTGGTCATCTAGTGGTCCTCTAGTGGTCCTCTCGTGATCATCTAGTGGTCCTCTAGTGGTCCTCTAGTTGTCCTCTAGTGGTCCTCTAGTGGTCCTCTAGTGGTCCTCTCGTGATCATCTAGTGGTCCTCTAGTGGTCCTCTAGTGGTCCTCTCGTGATCATCTAGTGGTCATCTAGTGGTCCTCTAGTTGTCCTCTAGTGGTCATCTAGTGGTCCTCTAGTGGTCCTCTCGTGATCCTCTATAAAAACCTCATCTAGTGGTCGAGGTTCTGTTTATATTGATATTAAATACATAGTGGTTCTGGTTCTGTTGATATTAAATACATAGTGGTTCTGGTTCTGTTGATATTAAATACATTGTGGTTCTGGTTCTGTTGATATTAAATACATAGTGGTTCTGGTTCTGTTGATATTAAATACATAGTGGTTCTGGTTCTGTTGATATTAAATACATAGTGGTTCTAGTTCTGTTGATATTAAATACATAGTGGTTCTAGTTCTGTTGATATTAAATACATAGTGGTTCTAGTTCTGTTGATATTAAATACATTGTGGTTCTAGTTCTATACCCTTTCCATATAAATGGTTGTTTCTATAGCCTTTCCATATAAATGGTTGTTTCTATAGCCTTTCCATATAATGTTTATAATCATCTGTCATTTTTTATTTTACCTTTATTTAACTTGGCAAGTCAGTTAAAAGAACAAATTCGTATTTACAACGGCAGCCTAGGAACAGTGGGTTAACTGCCTTGTTCAGGGGCAGAACGACAGATTTTTACCTTGTCAGCTTGGGGATTCGAACTAGGAACCTTTTGGGTACCGGCCCAACACTCTAACCACTAGACTACCTGTCGCCACTCCACTCTAACCACTAGACTACCTGCCGCCCCTCCACTCTAACCACTAGACTACCTGCTGCCCCTCCACTCTAACCACTAGACTACCTGTCGCCACTCCACTCTAACCACTAGACTACCTGTCGCCACTCCACTCTAACCACTAGACTACCTGCCGCCCTCCACTCTAACCACTAGACTACCTGTCGCCACTCCACTCTAACCACTAGACTACCTGCCGCCCCTCCACTCTAACCACTAGACTACCTGCCGCCCCTCCTCTCTAACCACTAAACTACCTGCCGCCCCTCCACTCTAACCACTAGGCTACCCTGCCGCCACTCCCCTCTAACCACTAGGCTACCCTGCCGCCCCTCCACTCTAACCACTAGGCTACCCTGCCACCCCTCCACTCTAACCACTAGGCTACCCTGCCGCCCCTCCCGTCTAACCACTAGGCTACCCTGCCGCCACTCCCCTCTAACCACTAGGCTACCCTGCCGCCCCTCCCCTCTAACCACTAGGCTACCCTGCCGCCACTCCCCTCTAACCACTAGGCTACCCTGCCGCCCTCCACTCTAACCACTAGGCTACCCTGCCACCCCTACACTCTAACCACTAGGCTACCCTGCCGCCCCTCCACTCTAACCACTAGGCTACCCTGCCGCCCCTCCCCTCTAACCACTAGGCTACCCTGCCGCCCCTCCACTCTAACCACTAGGCTACCCTGCCGCCCTTCCCCTCTAACCACTAGGCTACCCTGCCGCCCTCCCCTCTAACCACTAGGCTACCCTGCCGCCCCTCCCCTCTAACCACTAGGCTACCCTGCCGCCCCTAACTGTATCAGCCATATGTGATGTATTGGCTCACAGAACACGAGGAGAACATCCTAATTCATCCAATAACTAAGACTTTTACCCTGAGAGCTACACTGTTACACTGATTGGAAAGGTGGGAGCAAAACAAATAATGGATATCGAGAAATTTTTTGGGACAAGAAGAGGGAGAGAGAGATACATACAGAGACGTAACGTAAGGAGAGAGAGATGTAAGGAGAGAGAGATACATACAGAGACAGAGAGAGAGAGGAGAGAGACGTAAGGAGAGAGAGAAGAGAGAGACGTAAAGGAGAGAGAGGAGAGAGACGTAAGGAGAGAGAGAGGAGAGAGACGTAAGGAGAGAGAGAGAGGAGAGAGACGTAAGGAGAGAGAGAGAGGAGAGAGATGTAAGGAGAGAGAGAGGAGAGAGATGTAAGAAGAGAGAGAGAGAGGAGAGAGACGTAAGGAGAGACGTAAGGAGAGAGAGAGACGTAAGGAGAGAGAGAGAAGAGAGACGTAAGGAGAGAGAGAGAGGAGAGAGACGTAAGGAGAGAGAGAGAGAAGAGAGACGTAAGGAGAGAGAGAGAGGAGAGAGACGTAAGAAGAGAGAGAGAGAGGAGAGAGACGTAAGGAGAGAAAGAGAGGAGAGAGACGTAAGTAGAGAGAGAGGAGAGAGACATAAGGAGAGACATAAGGAGAGAGACGTATGGAGAGAGTCATAAGGAGAGAGACGTAAGGAGAGAGAAGTAAGGAGAGAGTTGTAAGTAGAGAGATGTAAGGAGAGAGAGAGAGGAGAGAGATGTAATGAGAGAGAGAGAGAGAGGGATGTAAGGAGAGAGAGAGGAGAGAGATGTAAGGAGAGAGAGAGAGGAGAGAGAAGTATGGAGAGAGAGAGGAGAGAGATGTATGGAGAGAGAGAGGAGAGAGATGTATGGAGAGAGAGAGGAGAGAGATGTATGGAGAGAGAGAGGAGAGAGATGTAAGGAGGGAGAGATACATAGAGACAGAGAGAGGAGAAGTAAGGAGAGAGACGTAAGGAGAGAAACATAAAAATAGACAGAGAGGAGAGAGTTGTAAGGACAGAGAAATACATACAGAGACAGAGAGAGAGGAAAGAAGGAGAGAGAGAGACATAAGGAGAGAGACATAAGGAGAGAGACAGAGATTCGGAGGAGAGAAAAGAGACGTGAGACGTGAGTAAAGAGAGAGCGAGACAGAGCATGATGCTGAGATTGAGAGGAGCACAACAGTGGGATAATATATTCATTATATAATATATTCATTATACCATACAGTCAAACTGAGCAGTCAGTAATCAATGGGAGACATTACTGGAATTGAGGACAAGCCAGTTATTCATCGGTGATCAAGAAATAATTATTATGTGTGAGAAAATTCTTCCTAACATTACCCTTACGTAGAAATAGAAATTATAAACATTTCTGACAATAACTATTGCATACAGGCTATTTGTATTTTCTCCAGTCTACCAACAGTTCCCCATAAAGCTCCAGTTTCATGAAGGAGAATTACGGCTGTCTCTAAGTGTGTCAGATCCATACAGACTATTTGTATTTTCTCCCTGATCCATAAACCTCCAGTTTCA
>NC_056441.1:3827698-3850198 GCF_018296145.1 Oncorhynchus tshawytscha | reverse complement strand
AGACTACCACTAATCACACTAGAGCTCTCTGATATAATGTAGACTACCACTAATCACACTAGAGCTCTCTGATATAATGTAGACTACCACTAATCACACTAGAGCTCTCTGATATAATGTAGACTACCACTAATCACACTAGAGCTCTCTGATATAATGTAGACTACCACTAATCACACTAGAACTGTCTGATATAATGTAGACTACCACTAATCACACTAGAACTCTCTGATATAATGTAGACTACCACTAATCACACTAGAGCTCTCTGATATAATGTAGACTACCACTAATCACACTAGAGCTCTCTGATATAATGTAGACTACCACTAATCACACTAGAGCTCTCTGATATAATGTAGACTACCACTAATCACACTAGAGCTCTCTGATATAATGTAGACTACCACTAATCACACTAGAGCTCTCTGATATAATGTAGACTACCACTAATCACACTAGAGCTCTCTGATATAATGTAGACTACCACTAATCACACTAGAACTGTCTGATATAATGTAGACTACCACTAATCACACTAGAACTCTCTGATATAATGTAGACTACCACTAATCACACTAGAGCTCTCTGATATAATGTAGACTACCACTAATCACACTAGAGCTCTCTGATATAATGTAGACTACCACTAATCACACTAGAGCTCTCTGATATAATGTAGACTACCACTAATCACACTAGAGCTCTCTGATATAATGTAGACTACCACTAATCACACTAGAGCTCTCTGATATAATGTAGACTACCACTAATCACACTAGAGCTCTCTGATATAATGTAGACTACCACTAATCACACTAGAGCTCTCTGATATAATGTAGACTACCACTAATCACACTAGAACTGTCTGATATAATGTAGACTACCACTAATCACACTAGAACTGTCTGATATAATGTAGACTACCACTAATCACACTAGAACTCTCTGATATAATGTAGACTACCACTAATCACACTAGAGCTCTCTGATATAATGTAGACTACCACTAATCACACTAGAGCTCTCTGATATAATGTAGACTACCACTAATCACACTAGAGCTCTCTGATATAATGTAGACTACCACTAATCACACTAGAACTGTCTGATATAATGTAGACTACCACTAATCACACTAGAGCTCTCTCTCTCTAACTTACTTACAGTTTTTCTAAATGGCTAAAGCACATTTTCTGAAAACATTAAACACAAAACCTCATCTTCAAGCACTATTTACATAACCTCTGTGTTACGGTTTTCTTGTGGTGAAGGAGAGTCGGACCAAAATGCAGCGTGGTATTCTTGATACATGTTTAATGACGATGAAAAAAAAAAAAAAAACTAACAATACAAAACAACCGTGAAAACCGAAACAGCCTATCTGGTGCAAACAAACAGAGACAGGAACAATCACCCACGAAACACTCAAAGAATATGGCTGCCTAAATATGGTTCCCAATCAGAGACAACGAGAATCACCTGCCTCTGATTGAGAACCACTTCAGGCAACCATAGACTATGCTAGAAAACCCCACTAAGCCACAATCCCAATACGTACGAAAAACCCCAAGACAAAACACACCACATAAATAACCCATGTCAACCTGGCCTGACCAAATTATTAAGAAAACATGAAATACTAAGACCAGTGACACTCTGACTCCTCTTGCAAAATGAAACATTCGCCTCAAAACAGTTTTATTTGTGTTCAAAATCAAACACTGCTCTCAAATCATAAACAAAGTGATCAAAGTGATATACACTCTCAAGCAGTCAGTAAACAATACACCGAAAAATAGAAGACACATTGTTCAAAACATACAATTCTCAGGGAGAAGTACATTTTTAATTAAAAAAAATATTCAGATTTTTCCGTCATTGTCCTTTGATGAACGAAAACATGTTCTGTCATAGTAGCTCAAAATGTATCATAAATTACTACTCTGCTTTGCTCTTTGCAATGTTGTTTTTTGTTCTTCCTGCTCCTTGTACCCCTATGTTTACAGTACTGTACCCTGCATCTCACAAACGTGTCCTTTGTCTCTGTGATACTGTAATTCTTGTTTTTGTTGATATGAACCTGCAACCAGTCAAAATCTATTGAGCAGTCAGTACTGTTAATAAATGGAAAGCACAATGTTCAGGGCCATACAATTCATCCATTGTACAGTATACAGCCTACAATGCACTGTACTACAGTATCCATTCTCAGACTTTCTCCTTCCCACCTTCAACAACCTGTTTGCTCTCTGAACTGGCTTATATTGGTTGTGTCGCATCATTTCAAACAGGTTAAATCCATTTTGAGTGGTTGTGTTCAATCAATGACATATGTTCTCTATTTGTATTTGATTGTTGCCACTTGTGTTTACCAGTATGGATGACATGTGCATTAGAGTGCAGAATGTGTTTTCAGAATGAGAATGTGTTTAGAGTTTTGCTGAAATGTCTAAGTGAGATCTGCAAATTGTGTTTTACCATGTGAAATGGTTTAAGGTATTGACAACAGGCTGCATAATTAGCTAAATGAGTCCAGGCAACTGAGAACTTTGTTCAGCCAATGGGTTTTAGTGTTTTAGCAACTGAGAAAAACTGTAATCCTTAAGAGTCTAAGCCGGAGGGGGGGATCTAGTTAGCTAAGGGAGTGTATTTTGAGAATAGACAAACCTCTCTGAAATGAAAATGGATGGCCCTCCCTTCAGCAGAATATACTTGGCCTAAACCCTCCCTGAACGCTTGAACAAAAAAACAAGTGGGCCTCCCTTTACCCCAAAGAATAATTCAAAACACAAAGTGGAAAGCAGAGAACATGTCTACCGTTTCCCTCACTACTTCTAGGACAGACCAGAGCCTTAGATATGTAGTTTTAGAAACTGTACTTCGTGCTTGTAACTAATACATGGCACCACAGGGATGCCGATAGAGGACAGGGGGCTGCGGGACAGAAAGTTGTGGGTTCGCAAACTAACGTGGACAAAGAGAAGGGGTGGAAAGATATTCTTTATAGTTGAAGCATTGCGTGAATCTATCATCGTGTTTGCAGGTCCGAGGAAAAAAATTGCCTTTTTTAAATAGCTTTTTATAAATAGCTTTTTATAAATATTTCATGCAATTCTAGGTCATTTTACATGTTAGCGGCCTATGTGTTGATCTTATCTTCTAGCCATCGCCGATCCACCTTTCATTTTCCATTTGTTTTGTCTTATCTTCCCACAAACACCTGGTTTCAATCCCATCAATTACATGTTGTGTATTTAACCCTCGTTTCCCCCGGTCATGTCCTTGTCTGGAGTGTGAAGGGTTTCGGTATTGTTGATTGTAAGAGTTTGTCCCCCCGTTATGTCTGGAGTGTGAAGGGTTTCGTCCCCGTTATGTCTGGAGTGTGAAGGGTTTCGTCCCGTTATGTCTGGAGCGTCCCCGTTATGTCGAAGGGTTTCGTCCCGTTATGTCTGGCGTTGTGTCTGAAGGGTTTCGTCCCGTTATGTCTGGAGTGTGAAGGGTTTCGTCCCCCGTTATGTCTGGAGCCAGAAGAGGACTGGTCACCCCTCATAGCCTGGTTCCTCTCTAGGTTTATAATCTCCACCAGGCACAGCCAGAAGAGGACTGGTCACCCCTCATAGCCTGGTTCCTCTCTAGGTTTTGGCCTTTCAAGGGAGTTTTTCCGAGCCACCGTGCTTCTACACCTGTATTGCTTGCTGTTTGGGGTTTTAGGCTGGGTTTCTGTACAGCACTTTGAGATATCTGCTGATGTACAAAGGGATATATAAATACATTTGATTTGATTTAAAATACATGTTTTGTTACACCCGTGGTATACTGCCTCATATACAACGGCTGTCAGCCAATCAGCATTCATGGCTCAAACCACCCAGGTTTTAAGATACACTATAACCAAATGGCTCCTTTTCCCTAGAGCAAAGTAGTGCACTATATAGGAGATAGGGTCTCATTTAGGATGCAGCCTAGGCTTCGTGACATGTGATCACTGGCTGCAATGTGTGCATTCTGTGACATGTTGACATATTTTCTCTCTGCATTAATATGAATATTGATTAATTACTCATATTATCCTGGTGAACCCAAAATGGATTATTCTGCCTGTCATGAAGGGTGATAAAAGACCAAGATCAAAACAAGACATCAATTAGAATAAACTGAATTCATTAAACAGTCTTCTGTGATTCTGTGTTTATATTCTAAAATTGGCGTGCTGAACAAGCTAATATAGTAAACAATCGGACATAACGGAGGCCTGTGTAACGTAACAGAGGCCTGCGTAGCGTAACGGAGGCCTGTGTAGCGTACCAGAGGCCTGTGTAGCGTAACCGAGGCCTGTGTAGCGTAACTGAGGCCTGTGTAGCGTAACCGAGGCCTGTGTAGCGTAACAGAGGCCTGTGTAGCGTATCGGAGGCCTGTGTAGTGTAACAGAGGCCTGTGTAGCGTAACGGAGGCCTGTGTAGCGTAACGGAGGCCTGTGTAGCGTAACGGAGGCCTGTGTAGCGTACGGTGCATAGCGAAGGCCTACGTAGCATAGCGAAGGCCTACGTAGCATAGCGAAGCCCTACGTAGCATATCGAAGGCCTACGTAGCATAGCGAAGCCCTACGTAGCATAGCAAAGGCCTACTTAGCATAGCGAAAGCCTACTTAGCATAGCGAAGGCCCACGTAGCATAGTAAATCTGGTTAGCATGGCTTAATGCCACTCCTACATCCTCAATCACATCTAGGTCTTCACTAAATGGCTCTCACCAATCCAGCCACTTCAGACCTATGTCTACATAATATAGGAATGGAGTAATCAACAATGTACATCTCAAGTTTTGAAACAGGGATCCTTGGTCTCTACTGCCTGCCAGGTAGTGCCAGACAACTATCAATGTCGAGGTGTCTTTGCAATGCCAGAAGCACCCCCCCCCCAAAAAAAAAAAAGATTGCTGCATTCAAGATGACATTTGTCAGATGCTTATTCTCCCGACGCGGTGTCTGAACTGGCGAGGAGAGCTAGTGTTAGGTGTCATTAAGCCCTTGTTTTGAGTGATGGGCTCTCCTAGCCGGTGTGTAAATGACTCCAGTCACAACGTTAGCCCTCTGAGTAAGAAGCTCCGGAGAGCACATTACAGTCTAAAAGAACAGAAAACGTTGGAAAACAAATCGGCCGATACATCATCGCCGGAGGTTAATTAGATGCTATTATGTAATCTATCAGTGTGCAAAAAAAAAATTATCATTAATGCTTTAGTCAGACACCACCCTTTTATCTAAATTTCCAGGGCGTTGTTGTCACTTTGTAAAGTTGTCAGGGAACCCATTAACGGGGTTCTCTCTGCCAAAGTTCTAGAGGGGGGAGCGGGAACATTTTGTTCTTCACCTCTCTGGAGGGCCGGTAAGGTGTTATAAATGTTTTAATAGTGAAATGGGCTACCCTCTCGTTCATAGAGAGATGTAGAGAGAGGGAAGGAGAGAGATGAGGGGGAGAGAGAGAGGTAGAGAGAGGGCGAGAGAGAGAGAGATAGAGAGAGCGGTAGAGAGTGGGGGAGAGAGATAAGGGGGAGAGAGAGGTAGAGAGCGGGAAGGAGAGGGGGATGAGGGGAGAGCGGGGGAGAGAGAGAGGTAGAGAGGTAGAGAGAGGTAGAGAGAGAGAAAGGTAGAGAGTGGGGGAGAGAGATAAGGGGGAGAGAGAGGTAGAGAGCGGGAAAGAGAGAGATGAGGGGGAGAGAGATAGAGGTAGAGAGAGGGAAGGAGAGAGATGAGAGAGAGAGAGAGATAGAGAGAGGGAAGGAGAGAGATGAGAGAGGTAGAGAGTGGGGGAGAGAGAGGTAGAGAGCGGGAAGGAGAGAGATGAGGGGGAGAGAGAGAGGTAGAGAGCGGGGGAGAGAGATAAGGGGGAGAGAGAGGTAGAGAGCGGGGGAGAGAGAAAAGGGGGAGAGAGAGGTAGAGAGCGGGAAAGAGAGAGATGAGGGGGAGAGAGAGAGGTAGAGAGAGAGGGAGAGAGAGAGGTAGAGAGAGAGAGAGGTAGAGAGTGGGGAGAGAGATGAGGGGGAGAGAGAGGTAGAGAGAGAGGGAGAGAGAGAGGTAGAGAGGTAGAGAGAGAGAGGTAGAGAGAGAGAGGTAGAGAGTGGGGAGAGAGATAAGGGGAGAGAGAGGTAGAGAGCGGGAAAGAGAGAGATGAGGGGGAGAGAAAAAGAGGTAGAGAGAGGGAAGGAGAGAGATGAGAGAGAGAGAGATAGAGAGAGGGAAGGAGAGAGATGAGAGAGAGATAGAGAGAGGGAAGGAGAGAGATGAGAGAGAGGTAGAGAGTGGGGGAGAGAGATAAGGGGAGAGAGAGGTAGAGAGCGGGAAGGAGAGAGATGAGGGGGAGAGAGAGAGAGGTAGAGAGAGAGAAGTAGAGAGAGAGAGAGAGGTAGAGATTCACTCTATTCACTTTATATATTATCTACCTCACTTGCTTTGGCAATGTTAACACATGTTTCCCATGCCAATAAAGCCCTTGAATTGAATTGAGAGAATGGGGGGGGACCTTCACTATTACAGTGAAATGTTTTGTCCAGGAAGTTGTCTAAAAGGGATTGAATTTGTTGTTGACTAATAATGTTTTAGTAGATTTCCACACTACTTCCCTTCTATCTATTTCATTTGTTAAAATTATTTGTTTCCTTTGGCTTTGATGCCAATTTGAGGGACAGAGAGAGAGTGAGAGAGAGAGAGAGAGAGAGAGAGAGAGAGAGAGAGAGAGAGAGAGAGAGAGAGAGAGAGAGAGAGAGAGAGACGGAGAGAGATGGTTTCTTTCTTTTTCATTACGTTATTGTATGCATTTGTCTAGTTCAGTGGACCCTGCTGTGTGAAAGCTCTCCATAAATGACCCAAGACGTCACCCAAGGCTTTATAATCGGCTTCACATGGATACACAGAATAGATCTCAGTTTGAAAGAGAGGTCTCAAAAGGAGCATAGTGGGTTCAAACGGTGTGTGACTTGATGTGATGTGTGTTTTTGTGTGTGTGTGTGTGTTTCAGTTAGCAGATCTCAACTAAATTTAACAGTTATGTGAGATTCTGGAGTGGCACCTGAGACAGTGGTTTCCACCACCATCAGCAAACACCAAGTTCTGCAACTTTTCCAATATTCAAAGGTTTCCCAGAAATCCCTGTTGGAGGATTACGTCCAATGTGTTGATTCTCTTCAGTCAAGGCTCTGTGCTGATTCGCTCTTGGAGATACTATACACTGTGCAGCGAGAGTCTTTCTGAAGGACTGTGATGATGTCATCCTCATCCCGTATCTTGTCAAGCGAGAGTCTCTCTGGATGACTGTGATGATGTCATCCTCATCCCGTATCTTGTCAAATGAGAGTCTCTCTGAAGGACTGTGGTGATGTCATCCTCATCCCGTATCTTGTCAAGCGAGAGTCTCTCTGAAGGACTGTGATGATGTAGTCCTCATCCCGTATCTTGTCAAATGAGAGTCTCTCTGAAGGACTGTGATGATGTCGTCCTCATCCCGTATCTTGTCAAATGAGAGTCTCTCTGAAGGACTGTGGTGATGTCATCCTAATCCCGTATCTTGTCAAATGAGAGTCTCTCTCAAGGTCTGTGATGTCTTCAGGGTCAACGTACATATCGTCAGGTTCATCAACGGTTTCATAGACATAAGGTATCAAGTGTAAGGTATCTAGACATCAGAACAGCGATCACTAACCTCCTGAACATCAGAACAGCGATCACTAAACCTCTAGACATTGAAACAGCGATCACTAACCCTCTAGACATCAGAACAGCGATCACTAACCTTTTAGACATCCGAACATCGATCACTAACCTCCTAGACATCAGAACAGCGATCACTAATCTTCTAGACATCAGAACAGCGATCACTAACCTTCTAGACATCAGAACAGCGATCACTAACCTCCTAGACATCAGAACAGCGATCACTAACCTCCTAGACATCAGAACAGCGATCACTAACCTTCTAGACATCAGAACAGCGATCACTAACCTTCTAGACATCAGAAAAGCGATCACTAACCTCCTGAACATCAGAACAGCGATCACTAAACCTCTAGACATTGAAACAGCGATCACTAACCCTCTAGACATCAGAACAGCGATCACTAACCTTTTAGACATCCGAACATCGATCACTAACCTCCTAGACATCAGAACAGCGATCACTAATCTTCTAGACATCAGAACAGCGATCACTAACCTTCTAGACATCAGAACAGCGATCACTAACCTCCTAGACATCAGAACAGCGATCACTAAACCTCTAGACATTCAAACAGCGATCACTAACCCTCTAGACATCAGAACAGCGATCACTAACCTTTTAGACATCCGAACATCGATCACTAACCTCCTAGACATCAGAACAGCGATCACTAACCTTCTAGACATCAGAACAGCGATCACTAACCTCCTAGACATAAGAACAGCAATCACTAACCTCCTAGACATCAGAACAGCGATCACTAATCTTCTAGACATCAGAACAGCGATCACTAACCTTCTAGACATCCGAACAGCGATCACTAACCTCCTAGACATCAGAACAGTGATCACTAAACCTCTAGACATCAGAACAGTGATCACTAACCTTCTGGACATCAGAACAGCGATCACTAACCTCCTGAACATCAGAACAGGGATCACTAACCTTCTAGACATCAGAACAGTGATCACTAAACCTCTAGACATCAGAACAGCGATCACTAACCTTCTAGACATCAGAACAGCGATCACTAAACCACTAGACATCAAAACAGCAATCACTAACCTCCTAGACATTAGAACAGCGATCACTAACCTCCTAGACATCAGAACAGCGATCACTAACCTTCTAGACATCAGAACAGCGATCACTAACCTCCTAGACATCAGAACAGTGATCACTAAACCTCTAGACATCAGAACAGTGATCACTAACCTTCTGGACATCAGAACAGCGATCACTAAACCACTAGACATCAAAACAGCGATCACTAACCTCCTAGACATTAGAACAGCGATCACTAACCTCCTAGACATCAGAACAGCGATCACTAACCTTCTAGACATCCGAACAGCGATCACTAACCTCCTAGACATCAGAACAGTGATCACTAAACCTCTAGACATCAGAACAGTGATCACTAACCTTCTGGACATCAGAACAGCGATCACTAACCTCCTGAACATCAGAACAGGGATCACTAACCTTCTAGACATCAGAACAGTGATCACTAAACCTCTAGACATCAGAACAGCGATCACTAACCTTCTAGACATCAGAACAGCGATCACTAAACCACTAGACATCAAAACAGCGATCACTAACCTCCTAGACATTAGAACAGCGATCACTAACCTCCTAGACATCAGAACAGCGATCACTAACCTTCTAGACATCAGAACAGCGATCACTAACCTCCTAGACATCAGACCAGCGACCACTCACCTTGATTTGGATGAGGACTTTAAGGCGTTGACGGCAAAGGACATACTACTCTACCCAGGCCCAAATCCCAGACCAGGCCCAAATCCCAGACCAGGCCCAAATCCCAGACCAGGCCCAAGACCAGGCCCAAATCCTAAACCAGGCCCAAATCCCAGACCAGGCCCAAATCCCAGACCAGGCCCAAATCACAGACCAGGCCCACCCCAGACCAGGCCCAAATCCCAGACCAGGCCCCAATCCCAGACCAGGCCCAAATCCCAGACCAGGCCCAAATCCCAGACCAGGCCCCAAATCCCAGACCAGGCCCCAATCCCAGACCAGGCCCAAATCCCAGACCAGGGCCCAAATCCCAGACCAGGCCCAAATCCCAGACCAGGCCCAAATCCCAGACCAGGCCCAAATCCCAGACCAGGCCCAAATCCCAGACCAGGCCCAAATCCCAGACCAGGCCCCAATCCCAGACCAGGCCCAAATCCCAGACCAGGCCCAAATCCCAGACCAGGCCCCAAATCCCAGACCAGGCCCCAATCCCAGACCAGGCCCCAATCCCAGACCAGGCCCAAATCCCAGACCAGGCCCAAATCCCAGACCAGGCCCAAATCCCAGACCAGGCCCAAATCCCAGACCAGGCCCAAATCCCAGACCAGGCCCCAATCCCAGACCAGGCCCCAATCCCAGACCCTTGAAAAAGGAAAGAGGTGGTGTTGTAGAGAGCGGCATGCGGGATATTGAGTTGATAAACTGCCTCTACCGTCTGTTCTATTGGCGAACGTGCAACTACTGGAGACTATCTTATTTTTCTCTGAATTTGTGGCTGATTCAAGTACATGGAAAATATAAATCTAGCTGTTTTTTTTCTCCGTCAGCTGGAAAGAAGTGCAGTGATGTCTAATTTTTAAGGAAGACTAAGATCTGCTAGCCTGAGATAGAATACCTCAAGATAACTTTAATAGTGTGTTCGAAAAAAAACTCGACAGCAGTTTTACTCCACACACATACAAAGCTCTCCCTCATCCTCCATTTACCCTGAACTCTATCCTCCTAATTCCAGCCACCCAAGTTATAGACTGCTCTCTCTGCTACCGCACGGCCTGGGGCGGCAGGTAGCCTAGTGGTTAGAGCAGGTAGCCTAGTGGTTGGAGCAGGTAGCCTAGTGGTTAGAAGTAGGTAGCCTAGTGGTTAGAGGCAGGTAGTCTAGTGGTTAGAGGTAGGTAGCCTAGTGGTTAGAGCAGGTAGTCTAGTGGTTAGAGCAGGTAGTCTAGTGGTTAGAGCAGGTAGCCTGGTGGTTAGAGGCAGGTAGACTAGTGGTTAGACCGTTGGACTAGTAACCGGAAGGTTGCAAGATCGAATCCCCCGAGCTGACAAGGTAAACATCTGTCGTTCTGCCCCTGAACAGGCAGTTAACCCACTGTTCCCCGGTAGGCCGTCATTGTAAGTAAGAATTTGTTCTTAACTGACTTACCTAGTTAAATAAAAGGTTAAATCAAAAAAAGGCTTGTGTTTAGGGCTAGATGTATGTGGAGGCTGGTGACGTAAAACAATGAGGAGAATGGGAGGCCCACGGTATGGGCACAGAGTGTTTCAAAAATCATCAAAGACTAATTATTTCAACCTAAAACATTTCATAAAGACATTTATTGTACAACATTATGGGGAATGAGAGGGCTACTTACAGTGTTGGGAAGGGATCACAGCAGTGACTGAATGAGGGTATGAGTTGAGGTGTTCAGAGGCTTGACTTCAGTGCAGGACAGGACTTGACAAGACAAGAAACAATAACGCAACACAGTTAGACAATAGAGCTAAGAATGAGTGTCCCCTCCACACGCTTGGAGGGGACACAGTCAACGTGCCAGTGGATGAATGGGCACATGAGACGTTGTGGCTTCAGTTCACGCCAGGAGAGAGTTGACGATGGCAGTGGAGTGGAGTAGTCATCACCTCTTAATCAGGGAACAGGAGGGGTCTTAGCTGTAAGTACAAATAGCAGATACATTCCATTACAGCTGCGCCGTCGTAGCTTTGGACATCGAGATTCTATGAAGTTAATACATTCAGACATCTCAAAATGCCTAAAGGCAAACAGACTGGTGGCACCGTAGGTCCCAGAGTGGTCAGACTGGTCAGACGGGTGGCACCATAGGTCCCAGAGCGGTCAGACTGGTGGCACCATAGGTCCCAGAGTGGTCAGACTGGTGGCACCATAGGTCCCAGAGCGGTCAGACTGGTGGCACCATAGGTCCCAGAGTGGTCAGACTGGTCAGACGGGTGGCACCATAGGTCCCAGAGCGGTCAGACTGGTGGCACCATAGGTCCCAGAGAGGTCAGACTGGTGGCACCGTAGGTCCCAGAGAGGACTGGTGGCACTGGTTCAGAGCGGTCAGGGTGGCACCATAGGTCCCAGAGAGGTCAGACTGGTGGCACTATAGGTCCCAGAGAGGTCAGACTGGTGGCACCATAGGTCCCAGAGCAGTCAGACTGGTGGCACCATAGGTCCCAGAGCAGGTCAGACTGGTGGCACCATAGGTCCCAGAGATGTCAGACTGGTGGCACCATAGGTCCCAGAGCAGTCAGACTGGTGGCACCATAGACTGGACTGGTGGCACCATAGGTCCCAGAGAGGTCAGACTGGTGGCCGGTCCCAGAGCGGTCAGACTGGTCAGACTGGTTGCACCATAGGTCCCAGAGTGGTCAGACTGGTCAGACTGGTTGCACCATAGGCCCCAGAGTGGTCAGACTGGTTGCACCATAGGTCCCGGAGCGGTCAGACTGGTCAGACTGGTTGCACCATAGGTCCCAGAGAGGTCAGACTGGTGGCACCATAGGTCCCAGAGCGGTCAGACTGGTCAGACTGGTTGCACCATAGGTCCCAGAGTGGTCAGACTGGTCAGACTGGTTGCACCATAGGTCCCAGAGTGGTGAGACTGGTTGCAAAATAGGATAGGTCCCAGAGCGGTCAGACTGGTCAGACTGGTGGCACCATAGGTCCCAGAGCGGTCAGACTGGTCAGACTGGTTGCACCATAGGTCCCAGAGTGGTCAGACTGGTGGCACAAATGGTCCCAGAGAGGTCAGACTGGTGGCACCATAGGTACTTTTAAACGAATGGAAAGGGGATGTGATTGGGTAATGGAAACAGGAGGAGGTGTGTCTTCAGATTGATTACTGATTGGGGAATGATGATTGCCACCTGTGAGGGGAGAAGGAGAGAAAATAAATACACACACACAAACACACACACAGGATACCTGTATCTGGAACATAGGTCTATAGTTGGGCATTGAAAAACATAATCCATTCTTTGGCTAATTAAATCTCTCTACCCTGCCTTGACCAATGACACAAAAGAGATGAGATAGGGATTAAAAAGTAATGACCTCAATGTAGATACACTGGTTGATGCAGAACATAGGCCATTCGTTTTAAAGTTTTCTTTCCCAATTAGATTGTTTTTAATGTATTTTTATCTCGCCAAATGGCACGCTGTGAGATATGTTAAAACACTCAATGTAGATGTTATCTGTAACACCTTAAAAATATGCTCATGATTGGTACTGTACGTGTAAAACAGTGGAAGCAGACTGCATGAACAGGTAATCTTACTCTACAGTTCATTACGATCTCCTTTCTTTAACAAAAGGTCAAGCCTTCCTCAGTAACCACCAATTTAAAAGCAATCAATATACTTCCTTTGTGTATTTTTTAAGGGAATAAGAGCTGTGTTGAATTAGAAACTCTGACAATGAGACTCAGCCACCAAATTGAGTCTCTGTTGTAAGACCAAAGTGCACAATGTCCGTCGGCCCTTTTCTTGTCTGAATGGCCAGTAAATTCCCCAACAAAACACTCCTTTCCTTCTTATTGGCCTCATTGCGTTGCATTAATCTTAAACGGCATCCCAAATGGCAACCTATTAATAGAATAACTATCTTCAAAGTAGCGGCTCGGGACGTCGGGTTTGAAATAGAAGCTTCCCTACATCAGGATCATCCCAAATGGCAACCTATTCCCTACATCAGGATCATCCCAAATGGCAACCTATTCCCTACATCAGGATCATCCCAAATGGCAACCTATTCCCTATATCAGGATCATCCCAAATGGCAACCTATTCCCTACATCAGGATCATCCCAAATGGCAACCTATTCCCTATATCAGGATCATCCCAAATGGCAACCTATTCCCTACATCAGGATCATCCCAAATCGCAACCTATTCCCTATATCAGGATCATCCCAAATGGCGACCTATTCCCTATATCAGGATCATCCCAAATGGCGACCTATTCCCTATATCAGGATCATCCCAAATGGCAACCTATTCCCTATATCAGGATCATCCCAAATGGCAACCTATTCCCTACATCAGGATCATCAACTACATTCAGCCGTGGGTAGATTTTTTTTCTTGTTTGCGGAGTGTCGGGGCAAATTGGCAAATTGACCGCAAGAATCTCAAACAGATATTTGACTAAAACAACATTATTTCAAACCTTGACTACATTTGTATACGATCATGTGCCTGTCTACGTGGGAATACTTGAGAACAGATTTCTAGAAGTGAAATCAATTGGAGCTGATTTCCTGGTGTTCTTAAAGTATTTTACGTCCAACAAAGAACAAAAAAAAACGTATAAACTAAATATATATATATATATATAGCAAAACTGAGCAAACTTGGGGGGTGTCAAATAAAACCATCCGTGGGAATCCCTGCCCCATAATGCACTACTTTAGACCAGGACCCAGGGAAGAGGGTGCTATTAAGACTGTAAGGGTTCTCGTCCTCCTCTACTGAGGAGGAGTAGGGAGACGGATCGGAGGACCAATGCGCAGCGTGGTAAGTGTCCATCATGTTTATAATAAAGACAATAGAACAGAACAACAAACGATGACTTGACTATAGTAAACCGAAAACAGTACCGTGTGGACCAAACACTCACAACCCAAAAAGTGAAACCCAGGCTACCTAAGTATGATTCTCAATCAGGGACAACGATTGACAGCTGCCTCTGATTGAGAACCATACTAGGCCGAACACAGAAATCCCAAATTATAGAAAAATGAACATAGACAACCCACCCAACTCACGCCCTGACCATACTAAAACCAAGATATAATAACAGAACTAAGGTCAGAACGTGACAAGGACCCAGGGAAGAGGGTGCTATTAACGACTCCGACCTAATGTGACTTTGGCCTTGTCAATTCAATTAATTAAAATCCCATTCAATTAACCAATGTCCACTTTCCCTTCACACTTCTGTCTTCCACTCTGTTTTTAATCAGTCTTTTCAGGATTTCACCAATGATTTATTTTCAGTTACATTGGTAGCGTTTCAATGTGAAACCTTTACACAGCTTCTCAAACGTACAGTGTGTCAGTTTCCAACATGGAAGCCATGTGCCCTAGAATTTGTGTCCCAGATGGAACCCTATTCCCTATATTGTGCACTACTTTTCACCAGGGCCTTATGAGGAATAGGGTCCAATTTGGGGATGCAGACCTATTTACAGGCTAGCATACGTACTACATACCTGATGTTTTTTTGGGGGATAAAATATTGAATGTGCCATCTTTACCACCAGAGACCATAGAAACATATTGAATAACCCAAGATGGCAAAACAGACCAGTCCAAAAATAAATCATAAGGAATAAGGTTTTTAAGTGTCTGTTCTATTTCTAGGAGATATAAGATAGATGAGGTAATATTTTAGGTTTTTTTTTACATATTAACCCATTATGTATTTATGTATATTTTTGACACCAAACTACCTCCATACTTACATTCATTTTGTAAACCGGTACCGGGTTACATTAACCCTCCTGTTGTGTTCAAGGTCGAATTGGATCGTTTTACAAGTTTTCTCTCTGAAAAATGTAGTTAATTTAATCTGATCATCATCAGGTTTCATGACTTTGTCCACACGGGGCATCTGAACACACAAAATATATTTTGATGATTTTCATTACATTTTGGGTGTTTTATTTAACTTTTGTACACCTGTGTTGTTAACGGTTAAAAAATGACCAGTAGAAATTAATGGGTGAGACTACAATTAGTCTATAAAATTGTGTTCAGGCACATGCCCATTCATCAGATGGACATACTTCCTTTTCCAGACCCCCACATGCATGTGTGTTTGAGCACACACACACAAACACACACACACACAGACACACACACACACACACACACACACACACACACACACACACACACACACACACACACACACTCACTCCCCTTCTAGGCTTCCATGGCAACCCCCACGGCAACCTTTCCCCAATAGAATCTTTCCCCCACGGGAACCACACCTGTTGGCGTTCTCACATTGTTTCAATAAGAGACAGAACTTTTCTGGCAGCTCTGGTATATAAATCTTTTTTGAGGCCTTGCTCTACGATTCATTCTGTGGCAGCACAATGACCAAACGATATACTGTATTTTTTTATATATATATATATTTTTTTCACCTTTATTTAACCAGGTAGATACTTCCGGCGCCGACAGAGATGGTCGCCTCGTTTTGCATTCTTAGGAAACTGTGCAGTATTTTGTTTTTTTACATTGTTACCCCAGGAAATCTTAAGTCTCATTACATACAGTCGGGAGGAACTATTGGATATAAGAGCAACGTCAACTCACCAACAGTACAACCAGGAATACGACTTTCCCAAAGTAGATCCTCTGTTTGGTCCACCACCCAGGACAATGGATCGGATCCCAGCCGGCGACCAAAAACAACGGCGCCGCAGAAGGGGCAGACGGAGCGATCTTCTGGTCAGGCTCCGTAGACGGGCACATCGCTCACCGCTCCAGAGTTTACTACTCGCCAATGTCCAGTCTCTTGACAACAAGGTAGATGAAATCAGAGCAAGGGTTGCCTTCCAGAGAGACATCAGAGATTGTAACATTCTCTGCTTCACGGAAACATGGCTCACTTTGGATACGTCATCAGAGTCGGTAAAGCCACCTGGCTTCTTCACGCATCGCGCCGACAGAAACAAACATATTTCTGGTAAGAAGGAGGGTGGGGGTGTATGCCTTATGATTAACGAGACGTGGTGTGATCATAACAACATACAGGAACTCAAGTCCTTTTGTTCATCTTACCTAGAATTCCTTACAATCAAATACCAACCGCTTTATCTACCAAGAGACTTCTCTTCGATCATAATCACAGTCGTATATATCCTCCCCAAGCAGACACATTGACAGCCTAGAGAGAACTTAATTTGACTCAATGTAAACTGGAAACCACATGTCCTGAGGCCGCATTTATTGTAGCTGGGGATTTTAACAAGGCTAATCTGAAAACAAGGCTCCCTAAATTGTATCAGCGTATCGGATGCGCAACCCTGGCTGGCAAAACCCTGGATCGTTGTTATTCTAACTTCTGCGATGCATATCAAGCCCTCTCCCACCCTCCTTTTGGAAAATCTGACCATGACTCCATTTTGTTGCTCCCAGCCTATAGACAGAAACTAAAACAGGAAGCTCAGGTCCTCAGGTCTGTTCAACGCTGGTCCGACCAATCGAATTCCACGCTTCAAGATTGCTTCGATCACATGGACTGGGATATGTTCCGCATAGCGTCGGACAAAAACATTGATGAATAGCTGATTTGATGAGCGAGTTTATTACCAAGTGCATCGGTGATGTTGTATCCACAGCGTCGATTAAAACATTTCACAACATGACCGAAAACATGACCGAAAACAAACAGCGTAGCTATTCCCACCGCAAGGCAATCAAACAAGCTAAGGTTTTATCGGTGGTGACAGTATTCCCTAGCCTCAGTGCTGTGTGCAGCTGAAAGGAGGTGCACTTATTCTCCATGGACTTTACAGTGTCCCAAAACCTTTTGTAGTTAGTGCTGCAGGATATACATTTCTGTTTGAAAAAGCTGCCTTGGCTTTCCCTACTGACTATGTATAATGGTTCCTGACTTCCCTGTAAAGTTGCATATCACGGGGACTATTCTTAGCTAGTGCAGTACATCACAGGATGTTTTTGTGCTGGTCAAGGGCAGTCAAGTCTGGAGTGTTATATCTGTTCTTAGTTCTAAATGTTTTGAAAGAATCAGGCCTTCATGGTCAAATTGCTACAAAGAAACCACTACTAAAGGACAGCAATAAGAAAATACCTGCTTGGGCCAAGAAAAACGAGCACTGGGCCGATGGAAAATTGTCATTTTGTTATTTTGTCTGATGTGTCCAAATGTGAGACTTTTGGTTCCAACCACTGTAACTTTACGAGATGCAGAGTAGGTGAACGGATGATCTCTGCATGTGTGGTTCCCATCGTGAAGCATGGAGGAGGAGGTGTGATGGTGTGGGGGTGCTTTGCTGGTGACACTGTCTGTGATTTAATTTGAATTGTTTCAGGGGGACCTCCAGTAGAGGGTATTACATGGAGCCTCGGCCACCAATAGCTGGGGAGTCAGGGAGTGGCGTTCGTTTTGTGCAATGACTGAGACTGTTGGACTGAGATAACTGAGGCTGTGTGTGGCAGGGTAATTATATTACTGTTGATGCTGGACTGTCTGTGTGTGGTCGGGGGCAGGTCTGGTGTCATCTGTGATTGGGTAGAGGTATTCCAGGAGTGAAAAGAGGTTGAACTTTTTTCAGGGGGCTGGAAAGGAGGGGGCTTACTGTACAACTGGAGGGTGTATTGCATTGTACTGTGTTGTAGGGTGATTGTGTAGTGTGATTGTGTGGGAGTTGTGCTGGCACAAGATGCTTGTTTTGGCGTGGAGGGGGGGAGGAGGGGGGGGGGTGTTCACTGTGGTTTTAGTGTAATGAGGATGGCTCATTAAGTCCGTCTCTGTTTCTCTTCCTCTCTCTCTCTTAATTCAATTCAAAGGTTTTCTTTTGGCATGGGAAACATGTTTACAATGCCACAGCGAGTTAAATAGACTTCCTCCTTGTCTCCCTCTTCCTCTGTCTTTCCTTCTCTATCTCTCTCTCTCTCTGTCCTCCCTCACTCTCTCCCCCTCTCTCCCCCTCACTCTCTCCCCCTCTCTCCACCCTATCTTTCCGTCTTGTCATCTCAAGGTAATGTCTGTCAGCCAGTTGTACCAGTCAGTCGTGGCCCTTGTACACAGATTAGGAAGGTAATTAACCTTTTAAAGAGAAGAATGCTGACTCCTCATTAACTATTTACACCTCTGCTATGGCAGCCACTCACTCCTATACTCCTCTAATCTCGTCTAGCTCTACCTCTTCTCCGCTACCTGTATCTTTCGCTATGCTTCGCCATCGTTCTGTCTCTCTTTTTCCCTCTCTCACATCGTCAGCCCTAAGGTAGTAACAGAGAAGAGGTTGAGATGAGGATGGAGAAATTAATTAAACAAATACATATATTTTACCTTTTATTTAACTTTATTTAACTTGGCAAGTCAGTTAAGAACAAATTCTTATATTCAATGACAGCCTAGGAACAGTGGGTTAACTGCATTGTTCAGGGTCAGAATGACAGATTTGTACCTTGTCAGCTCTGGGATACAAACTTGTGACCTTTCGGTTATTTGTCCAACTCTCTAACCAATCGGCTACCCTGCCGCCCTCCACTCTAACCACTAGGCTACGCTGCCACCCCTCCACTCTAACCACTAGGCTACGCTGCCGCCCCTCCACTCTAACCACTAGGCTACCTGCCGCCCCTCCACTCTAACCACTAGGCTAGCTGCCACCCCTACACTCTAACCACTAGGCTACCTGCCGCCCCCACTCTAACCACTAGGCTACCCTGCCACCCCCCACTCCAACCACTAGGCTACCCTGCCGCCCCTCCACTCTAACCACTCGGCTACCCTGCCGCCCCTCCACTCTAACCACTCGGCTACCCTGCCACCCCTCCACTCTAACCACTCGGCTACCCTGCCGCCCCTCCACTCTAACCACTCGGCTACCCTGCCGCCCCTCCACTCTAACCACTCGGCTACCCTGCCGCCCCTCCACTCTAACCACTCGGCTACCCTGCCACCCCTCCACTCTAACCACTAGGCTACGCTGACACCCCTCCACTCTAACCACTCGGCTACCCTGCCGCCCCTCCACTCTAACCACTAGGCTACGCTGCCACCCCTCCACTCTAACCACTCGGCTACGCTGCCGCCCCAGGTTACTCAGAAATGTTTCAAAGATAATATTCATTTATGGTCGAACTGTAGTTTCCTAACTCTGATCCATGTTTCAGAGTAGGAGTTATGATCAGTCTACCTAACTTCAACTTATTTTTTTATTTTATTTACTTTGTCTCGAGGCATGACATAATAGCAACACATGCTGACACATCCAAGTATATCGGATCAAATGATGAAAGACATTTGGAATTCCGTAACGTAAGTGTGGAAGAGGTGAAACAATTATTGTTGTCTACCCACGCTGACAAGCCACCGACGTCTGACAACTTGTATGGAAAATGACAGGTTCCTAGCAGACAATATTGCCACTCCTATTTGCCATGTCATCAATTTAAGCCTACAAGAAAGTATGTGCCCTCAGGCCTGGAGGGAAGAACAAGTTATTATTTTTATTCCTAAAGCTTAACTGGCTCAATCAGCCTGTTACCAACCCTTTGTAAACGTTTTGGAAAAAATTGTGTTTGACCAGATACAATGCTATTTTACAGTAAACAAATTGACAAAAGACTTTCAGCATGCTTATAGGGAAGGACAATGGTTGGTTGAGAGATCTTGATGATAAAAATATTGTGGGGGCTGTTTTGATTTCAGTACAGCTTTTTACTTTATGGTTTGTCGTCTGTTGCTGATAAAACACATGTGTTCTGGCTTCACATCCCCTGCTATAATGTGGATAAAGAGTTACCTGTATAGTTGCCTCTATTACCACAGAGGGTGTTCTTTAATGGAAGCCTCTCCAACATAATTCAGGTAGAATCAGGAATTCCCCAGGGTAGCAGTTTAGGCCCCTTACTTTTTTCAATTTCTACTAACGACCTGCAACTGGCGCTGAGTAAAGCCAGCGTGTCTATGTATGTGGATGACTCAACACTATACACATCAGTTACGACAGCGACAGAAATGACTGCAACACTTAACAAAGAACTGCAGTTAGTTTCAGAATGGGTGGCAAGGAATGAATTAGTCGTAAATATTTCTGAAACAAAAAGCATTGTATTTGGGACAAATCATTCACTAAACCCTAAACCTCAACTAAACATTCTAATGAATAATGTGGTAATTGTGACTAAACTGCTTGGAGTAACCCTGGATTGTAAACTGTTCAAAACAAGTTGATACAAAAAGACTAAAAAGAGGAGAAGTCTGTCCATAATAAAGTGTTGCTCTACTTTCTTAACAACACTATCAACAAGGCAGGTCCTACAGGCCCTAGTTTCTACCTTCTTCACAACACTATCAACAAGGCAGGTCCTACAGGCCCTAGTTTCTACCTTCTTCACAACACTATCAACAAGGCAGGTCCTACAGGCCCTAGTTTCTACCTTCTTCACAACACTATCAACAAGGCAGGTCCTACAGGCTCTAGTTTCTACCTTCTTAACAACACTATCAACAAGGCAGGTCCTACAGGCCCTAGTTTCTACCTTCTTAACAACACTATCAACAAGGCAGGTCCTACAGGCCCTAGTTTCTACCTTCTTAACAACACTATCAACAAGGCAGGTCCTACAGGCCCTAGTTTCTACCTTCTCTACAACACTGTCAACAAGGCAGGTCCTACAGGACCTAGTTTCTACCTTCTCTACAACACTATCAACAAGGCAGGTCCTACAGGCCCTAGTTTCTATCTTCTTAACAATACTATCAACAAGGCAGGTCCTACAGGCCCTAGTTTCTACCTTCTTAACAACACTATCAACAAGGCAGGTCCTACAGACCCTAGTTTCTACCTTCTTAACAACACTATCAACAAGGCAGGTCCTACAGGCCCTAGTTTCTACCTTCTTAACAACACTATCAACAAGGCAGGTCCTACAGGCCCTAGTTTCTACCTTCTTCACAACACTATCAACAAGGCAGGTCCTAGTTTATACCTTCTTAACAGCTCTATCAACAAGGCAGGCCCTACAGGCCCTCGTTTCTACCTTCTTAACAGCACTATCAACAAGGCAGGTCCAACAGGCCCTAGTTTCTACCTTCTTAAACAACACTATCAACAAGGCAGGTCCTAGTTTCTACCTTCTTAACAATACTATCAACAAGGCAGGTCCTTCAGGCCCTCTAGTTTCTACCTTCTTAACAACACTATCAACAAGGCAGGTCCTACAGGCCCTAGTTTCTACCTTCTTAACAACACTATCAACAAGGCAGGTCCTACAGGCCCTAGTTTCTATCTTCTTAACAACACTATCAACAAGGTGGGTCCTACAGGCTCTAGTTTCTACCTTCTTAACAACACTATCAACAAGGCAGGTCCTACAGGCCCTAGTTTCTACCTTCTTAACAACAATATCAACAAGGCAGGTCCTACAGGCCCTAGTTTCTAACTTCTTCACAACACTATCAACAAGGCAGGTCCTACAGGCCCTAGTTTTGTCGCACCTGGACTACTGTTCAGTCGTGTGGTTAGGTGCTACAAAGAGGGACTAAGGAAAATTGCAATTGGTTCATAAACACGGCAGCACGGCTGGCCCTTGGATGTACACAGAGAGCTAATATTAATAATATGCATGTCAATCTCTCCTGGCTCAAAGTGGAGGAGAAATTGACTTCATCACTAAAAGTATTTGTGAGAGGTATTGACATGTTGAAAGCACCAAACTGTCTGTTCGAACTACTGGCACACAGCTCAGACACCCATGACTACCCCACAAGACATGCCACCAGAGGTCTGTTTAAACTACTGGCACACAGCTAAGACACCCATGACTACCCCACAAGACATGCCACCAGAAGTCTCTTCACAGTCCACAATTCCAGAACAGACTATGGGAGGCGCACACAGTACTACATAGAGCCATGACTACATAGAACTCTTTCCACAGTACTACATAGAGCCATGACTACATGGAACTCAATTCCACAGTACTACATAGAGCCATGACTACATGGAACTCTATTCCACAGTACT
>NC_056441.1:3820198-3822698 GCF_018296145.1 Oncorhynchus tshawytscha | reverse complement strand
GGGTTGGGGCAGGGATAGAGGGATGGGTTGGGGTAGAGATGGGTTTGGGTAGGGATAGAGGGATGGGTTGGGGCAGGGATAGAGGGATGGGTTGGGGCAGGGATAGAGGAATGGGTTGGGGCAGGGATAGTGGGATGGGTTGGGGCAGGGATAGAGGGATGGGTTGGGGCAGGGATAGAGGGATGGGTTGGGGCAGGGATAGAGGGATGGGTTGGGGCAGGGATAAAGGTATGGGTTGGAGCAGGGATAGAGGGATGGGTTGGGGCAGGGATAGAGGGATGGGTTGTTGCAGGGATAGAGGGATGGGTTGTTGCAGGGATAGAGGGATGGGTTGGGGCAGGGATAGACGGATGGGTTGGGGCAGAGATGGGTTGGGGCAGAGAGGGATGGGTTGGGGGCAGGGATAGAGGGATGGGTTGGGGGCAGAGAGGGATGTGTTGGGGCAGAGAGGGATGGGTTGGGGCAGAGAGGGATGGGTTGGGGCAGGGATAGAGGGATGGGTTGGGGCAGAGATAGAGGGATGGGTTGGGGCAGAGAGGGATGGGTTGGGGCAGAGAGGAATGGGTTGGGGCAGGGATAGAGGGATGGGTTGGGGGCAGAGAGGGATGGGTTGGGGCAGAGAGGATGGGTTGGGGGCAGGGATAGAGGGATGGGTTGGGGGCAGAGAGGGATGTATTGGGGCAGAGAGGGATGGGTTGGCGCAGGGATAGAGGGATGGGTTGGGGCAGAGATAGAGGGATGGGTTGGGGCAGAGATAGAGGGATGATGGGTAACATAAAAAGATCTGGAGGGAATTACTATGTATCTCTTTCCCTCCCTCCCTCCCTCCCTCCCTCCCTCCCTCCCTGCCAACCCTTCCATTCCTTCCATCCCACAATCCCTTGCTCCCAGCCCTCTGAAAGACAGAGTGCCCTTGCATGGTAATTATATTAGGTTGGTCCGATCATAAAACTCCAAGGAGTTTAATACCGGGGGGTGGGAAGGGGGGGTGGACACTGTGTCTGAAAGCTCCGGAACCTAGCACTCCTCGTAAATAGCGTCATCATGCTAAATAAATAGCGCTAAATCAAGGGTCTGAACGGTGAGTCGGTTGCTGTGGCGGGCGGTGTGTAGTTATTTATAGGTTTCAGCCCGGGGCTGGGCGCTTGGCTGGTCACGGCGATAATGCTGTCTTTATAGGTCCATATCAAAACCACCACGTCTTGACAAAAATCCTTCTTCTTCCTTTCACATCTCTCTCTCTCGTTGAATATTTTCCCCATTTCTCTGTCTTGATGTCTTCTCTCTCTCTCTGTTTGTCTTGTTGAGCATCCCCCTGTCCCCTGGAACATCCTACTTTCTCCATCTTTCTTCAGCCTCTTCCGCCTCTCCGCCTCTCCCGCCTCTCCACCTCTTTCTCCTCTCCCGCCTCTCCCGCCTCTCCCGCCTCTCCACCTCTCCCGCCTCTCCCGCCTCTCCCGCCTCTCCCGCCTCTCCACCTCTCCCACCTCTCCACCTCTTCCTCCTCTCCCGCCTCTCCACCTCTTCCTCCTCTCCCGCCTCTCCACCTCTCCCTCCTCTCCCGCCTCTCCACCTCTCCCACCTCTCCCGTCTCTCCGTCTCTCCCGCCTCTCCACCTCTCCCACCTCTCCACCTCTTCCTCCTCTCCCGCCTCTCCACCTCTTCCTCCTCTCCCGCCTCTCCACCTCTTCCTCCTCTCCCGCCTCTCCACCTCTCCCTCCTCTCCCGCCTCTCCACCTCTCCCACCTCTCCCGTCTCTCCCGTCTCTCCCGCCTCTCCACCTCTCCCACCTCTCCACCTCTTCCTCCTCTCCCGCCTCTCCACCTCTTCCTCCTCTCCCGCCTCTCCACCTCTCCCTCCTCTCCCGCCTCTCCACCTCTTCCTCCTCTCCCGCCTCTCCCGCCTCTCCACCTCTTCCTCCTCTCCCGCCTCTCCCGCCTCTCCACCTCTTCCTCCTCTCCCGCCTCTCCACCTCTCCACCTCTTCCTCCTCTCCCGCCTCTCCCGCCTCTCCACCTCTTCCTCCTCTCCTGCCTCTCCACCTCTCCACCTCTCCACCTCTTTCTCCTCTTCCGCCTCTCCCGCCTCTCCACCTCTTTCTCCTCTCCCGCCTCTCCCGCCTCTCCACCTCTCCCACCTCTCCACCTCTTTCTCCTCTCCCGCCTCTCCCGCCTCTCCACCTCTTCCTCCTCTCCCGCCTCTCCCGCCTCTCCACCTCTCCCGCCTCTCCCGCCTCTCCACCTCTTCCTCCTCTCCCGCCTCTCCCGCCTCTCCACCTCTTCCTCCTCTCCCGCCTCTCCCGCCTCTCCACCTCTCCCACCTCTCCACCTCTTCCTCCTCTCCCGCCTCTCCCGCCTCTCCCGCCTCTCCCACCTCTCCCGCCTCTCCACCTCTTCCTCCTCTCCCGCCTCTCCCGCCTCTCCACCTCTTCCTCCTCTCCCCGCCTCTCCGCCTCTCCACCTCTCCCACCTCTCCACCTCTTCCTCCTCTCCCGCCTCTCC
>NC_056441.1:3809976-3815098 GCF_018296145.1 Oncorhynchus tshawytscha | reverse complement strand
TCCCATCTATCTCTCAACACCATCCAGTCCCACCCATTCAGCTCCATTCAAACCCCTCCCATCTATCTCTCAACACCATCCAGTCCCACCCTTCAGCTCCATTCAACCCCTCCCATCTATCTCTCAACACCATCCAGTCCCACCCTCCAGCTCCATTCAACCCCTCCCATCTATCTCTCAACACCATCCAGTCCCACCCTCCAGCTCCATTCAACCCCTCCCATCTATCTCTCAACACCATCCAGTCCCACCCTTCAGCTCCATTCAACCTCTCCCATCTATCTCTCAACACCATCCAGTCCCACCCTCCAGCTCCATTCAACCTCTCCCATCTATCTCTCAACACCATCCAGTCCCACCCATCAGCTCCATTCAACCCCTCCCATCTATCTCTCAACACCATCCATATTGGATTTCTATTTGTCATGTATTTTTTCAACTGTGCTTCACAAAAGTACTGAACCTTTCTATTCTCAAAGCTTCTACAGATTGTAAATTAAAGATAAATATTTTTGCTAAAATAATTATTATATTATTGATTGATTGACTATGGCTTTTACAATCAACCAGTATTGCTATCTGCAGCGTTAGTTCTAGGTAAGGGTAGCCTAGTGGTTAGAGTGTTGGGCTAGTATCTGGAAGGTTGTAAGTTCAAACCCCCGAGCTGACAAGGTACAAATCTGTCATTCTGCCTGTGAACAGGCAGTTAACCCACTGTTCCTAGGCCGTCATTGAAAATAAGAATTTGTTATTAACTGACTTGCCTAGTTAAATAAAGGTAAAAAAATGTTGGCCCTGTGACCAAAATTGAGCTACATAACACTAAAATAAACTATCACAGCAAAATCTGCAGAGCAAGGAAGATTGTATCCCCCATACATTCTATTGCTTGCAAAAATGTTGTATAGTAATTTAAATTGTAAAAAATGGAAGTTTTGAATCCAGCATTGTTTTGTGTGTCGATTCATAAACCATGTGCCATGGATACATCGGAAATCACTTCCCAACTATTTTGCAATTTATATGGCACAGCTGTCATTTCTTTTAGTCCTTAAATGAAATTGGTATGTGTTTTTATTTATCAAGCTTTTCTTTAACCATTACAAGTTGGCCGACATACAAGTTCTTTACCTTTTCCCCCTTTGCCTCTTTATCATTCACTAAAATTATACATTTTTTAAACATTTAATCGAAACATTCATTTTTTAATCAATTAGTATATTTAAATTTAACCACAACATTTGTTCTATTATTTTTTCTGTCCTTTCAGATTAAACTGAAATTGCAACTGACTTTCTATGGCTTTTTCAAAAAAAATTATGATATTTTGGAGATCGGAATTAGCCTTTCACATTCCGCTGAAAAGGCAGCGTGCGAAATTCAAAAATAGTTTTTAGAAATGTGTAACTTTCACACATCAACAAGTCCAATACAGAAAGAAAGATAAACATCTTGTTAATCTACCCATCGAGTCGGATTTCAAAAAGGCTTTACAGCGAAAGCACAACCTATGATTATGTTAGGTCAGAGCCAAGTCAAAAGAACACACAGCCATTTTTCCAGTCAAAGATAGGAGAAAGATAGGAGAAATAAAAAGCAGAAATATAGATAAAATTAATCAATAACCTTTGATGATCTTGATCAGATGACACTCATAGGACATCATGTTACACAATACATGTATGTTTTGTTCGATAATGTGCATATTTATATCCAAAAATGATTAGGATGAATAATATCTGACAATACTTTATTAATTCTATATGCCAAGCATTTAGCATTTAGGAGTTTTGCTTCACAACATTGAAGTGTAAGAGGCTTCCAAATGTTTAAATGGACTGGATCTTTATATATACCACTTGGGTCCTGTTTCACTAATAATGACATCAGACCTTCTCGTTGCTTGTCTGATAATCTACCGTAAATACAGGAGTGGTTACAACATGCTAATAACGGTCCTCTGAGTATATCAAAAAAGTTTGGTAAACCTCCACTGACATCCAGCCCTGGAGTTGTCCCAGACTTAAAGGCTTTCATTGATTCAAGCAGTTCCTCCTCTGTAATTTGGCCTTAACATGAGTCTTTCTGTACAGATGTTCATTTTACATTTATTAATATGAAAAAAATCTATACAATTAGCTTTGGCTATTGGAGATGGAGGAGAAACAAAAACATATTCTTAAAGAGATGGAGGAGAAACAAAAACATATTCTTAAAGTGCTTTACTTCCTCTTTCAAAATATCATCCGGTGAATCATGTGTGACTCCATCATTTATAACACATTTCAATACATTTTTTTTTGCAGCATTTCTATGTTGAAGATTGAAAAAGAATTTGGTGCATTTTCCCCCATATTCCATCCAGTTCGCTTTATTTTTTATAATATATTACTGGATCTGTCTGGAATAAGTTCCTCCATTTCTTGTTGTTTTTCCTCTAACTTATTCTGTGCCTCTATGGTACCGTGTTTTATTGCTATCTAACTCTCCTGTTAGTCCTTCAATTTCCTTTGTTAATATGGACTCTTTTGATCTAAATTGCTTTTGTTTTATAGATGAGTACTGAATTGCATGGCCTCTAAAAGCACATTTATAAGTGTCTCATACAATAAGGGGATCTGCTGTACCTCTGTCTATGTTATGTCTGAAAAAGTCAGTTATAAATTCTTCTGTCCTAGTTCTAAACAATTTATCATCTTGTAGGCTTTGATTAAATTTCCAATATCCTCACTGTTCTGTAAGAGTAATATATATATGGCTATGTGATGATCCGACTGCATTCTGTCCCCTATCAACACTTTTAAACGTTTGGTGCCAGAGAGATAAGGCATAAGAAAGTAATCAAGACGACTAGCTTGATTAAGCTTCCTCCATGTATATCTCATTAGGTCAGGATATTAAACCTCCTCCATGTATATCTCATTAGGTCAGGATATTAAACCTCCTCCATGTATATCTCACTAGGTCAGGGTATTTAAGTCTCCATATATCCACTAATTCCAATATATTCATGACATTCATGATTTCCTTAAGTGCCTGAGGGTGATAGTTTGTAGTGTGATTTCCTTTCCGGTCCATAGAGGTATTTAAGACCGTATTAAAATCTCCCACCATAATAATAGAGTCTAGTGTTGCTTGTAGAGTTGATCAATTCCGATATATATTTTCAAAGAAGCTTGGATCATCATTATTCGGACTGTATAGGTTAATAAGCCATATTTGTTTATTGTCCAATAACATATTTAAAATAATAAATTTACCTTGATAATCTGTTTGGACAATTTGCACATTTGAATCAAAATGACTGTTAATTAAAACCATCACCCCTTTTGAATGTCTTTGCCCATGGGAGAAATATATACACAGCCACCACAGTCCTTTTCCCACAAAACTTCATCTTGATTATTTATGTTGAATGAGATTCCTGTAAACAACAGATATTATATTCCTTCTCTTTTAGATTTTTTTAGATTTTTTTTTTTAAATACTGATCGTCTTTTCCTATTATCTGCTAAGCCATTACAATTATAACTGGCTATACTTATTTCACCACAATGAGACACAGGTTTCAATTATTTTGATCAAAATATATGTTTGTAAATGTACAATTAAAAAGTAACATGATGGCTGAGTGTCTAAATAGCTGTACCATGATCTTTACCATGATCTCTACCTCCAAATGGTCCCCACTATTCCACCCGCTAAAAGCCCTCCTCTTCCTGAGTTGTGTTGTCTACCCCAATGTCGTCGATTTGTATTATATAAAGCTATTCAAATATATATATACATATATATATATATATGTATATATTTATATATATATATTTATATATTTATTTTAAGAATTCGGTTTGTTATTTTCCATAATTAGCTATTAATATTTGTAGTAATGTAGGCTGTTGATAGGAAGGGTTTGACCTCTTACCTTCTCGCATGACCAAAAGTACGTTATTGCAAGCAATGGAATATTAGCAAACAATTATTGTGAATCATCCTATATTTTACTCCCTCGCAACAGCACACACTCATACACACTCAACCCTTTCCCCCACACACAACCATAGACTCACATTCTCAACAGTTGTGGAATACACACATACACCCACACACTCATACACACTCAACCCTTTCCCCCACACACAACCATAGACTCACATTCTCAACAGTTGTGGAATACACACATACACCCACACACTCATACACACTCAACCCTTTCCCCCCACACACAACCATAGACTGACATTCTCAACAGTTGCACCATCCCAGAGCCCAACTCAAGAAAGGTATTGATTTACAAATGCATTTACAGTTGCAGCTGTATGAGAAGGTCTGCAAAAAAATGGAGATTGAATGGAGAAAAAAATGGAGATTGCATCTCCATGCAGATTTTATGAACCATTGTCACTTCCTGAAACACCCACAACATGGTCCCCTGTATTGACCATAGTCCCAAGCATCTCCAAGCAACCAGACCTTTGATTTTGTGCCACCACCAAAAAAAATGTAATTCCCATGATAGGACAATAAAGAAAAATTATGTACAATTTATTTTAAAACGCTGTTCCACCATGATAGGACAATAAACAAATAAGAAGTATAATTCATTAGAGAGAGAGAGAGAGGGAGAGGGGGGAGAGAGGGAGAGAGAGAGTGAGAGGGGGAGAGAGAGAGAGAGAGAGAGAAAGAGAGAGAGAGAGAGAGAGAGAGGGGAGAGAGAGAGTGAGAGAGAGAGCGAGAGAGGGGGAGAGAGAGAGAGAGAGGGGGACAGAGAGAGAGAGAGAGAGAGAGAGGGGGGGAGTGCGAGAGATTAGAGGGAGAGTGAGAGAGAGAGGTGGAGATAGAGAGAGAGAGGGGGGAGAGAGAAAGAGAGAGGGGGAGAGAGAGGGGGAGAGAGAAGGGAGAGAGAGAGAGAGAGGGGAGAGGAGAGAGAGAGGGAGAGAGAGGGGAGAGAGAGAAGAGAGAGAGAGAGAGAGAGGGAGAGGGGGGAGAGAGAGAGAGAGAGAGAGGAGAGAGAGAGAGAGAGAGAGAGAGAGGGGGAGAGGGGGGAGAGAGAGAGAGAATATTTTACATAGGCATTCATGGTTTGGCTTTGTTCTCTGTAAGTGGCCCTGTGTGTTCACTC
>NC_056441.1:3762476-3797476 GCF_018296145.1 Oncorhynchus tshawytscha | reverse complement strand
TCTCCTCACCCCTTCTAGTAGAATAATTCACCCCAGTGTTCTGCCATGTTATATATCCACTTGGAAAGACACAAACACAAACACATAAACGCACATAGGCGCGGAGGCAGGCACGGAGCCAGGCACGGAGCCAGGCACGGAGGCAGGCACGGAGGCAGGCACGGAGGCAGACACGGAGCCAGACAAGGAGCCAGGCATGGAGGCAGGCACGGAGGCAGGCACGGAGCCAGGCACGGAGGCAGGCACGGAGCCAGGCACGGAGCCAGGCACGGAGCCAGGCACGGAGGCAGGCACGGAGCCAGGCACGGAGCCAGGCACGGAGGCAGGCACGGAGGCAGGCACGGAGCCAGGCACGGAGCCAGACAAGGAGCCAGGCATGGAGGCAGGCACGGAGGCAGGCACAGAGCCAGGCACGGAGGCAGGCACGGAGGCAGGCACGGAGGCAGACACGGAGCCAGACAAGGAGCCAGGCACGGAGCCAGACAAGGAGCCAGGCACGAGCCAGGCCAGGCACGGAGGCAGGCACGGAGGCAGGCACGGAGGCAGACACGGAGCCAGACAAGGAGCCAGGCACGGAGCCAGACAAGGAGCCAGGCACGGAGGCAGGCACGGAGGCAGGCACAGAGCCAGGCACGGAGGCAGGCACGGAAGCAGGCACGGAGGCAGACACGGAGCCAGACAAGGAGCCAGACAAGGAGCCAGGCACGGAGCCAGACAAGGAGCCAGGCACGGAGCCAGGCACGGAGGCAGGCACGGAGGCAGGCACGGAGGCAGACACGGAGCCAGGCACGGAGCCAGGCACGGAGCCAGGCGCGGAGGCAGGCACGGAGCCAGACACGGAGGCAGGCACGGAGCCAGACACGGAGGCAGGCACGGAGGCAGGCACGGAGCCAGGCACGGAGCCAGGCGCGGAGGCAGGCACGGAGCCAGACACGGAGGCAGACACGGAGGCAGGCAAAGAGCCAGACACGGAGGCAGACACGGAGGCAGGCACGGAGCCAGACACGGAGGCAGGCACGGAGCCAGACACGGAGGCAGGCACGGAGGCAGGCACGGAGCCAGGCACGGAGCCAGGCGCGGAGGCAGGCACGGAGCCAGACACGGAGGCAGACACGGAGGCAGGCAAAGAGCCAGACACGGAGGCAGGCACGGAGGCAGGCACGGAGCCAGACACGGAGGCAGGCACGGAGGCAGGCAACGGAGTCACTCCACACTTCCCTTTACCACCTGGACAAAAGGAACACCTACGTGAGAATGCTGTTCATTGACTACGGCTCAGCGTTCAACATCATTGTGCCCTCAAAGCTCATCACAAAGCTAAGGACCCTGGGACTAAACACCTCCCTCTGCAACTGGATCCTGGACTTCCTGACGGACTGCCCCAGGTGTTAGGGGTAGGTAGCAAAACATCTGCCATACTTAATCCACAGGTGCCCCTCAGGGGTGTGTGCTTAGTCCCTTCCTGTACTCCCTGTTCACCCACGACTTTGTGGCCAGTGCACAACTTCAACACCGTCATTAAGTTTGCCAACGACATGACAGTTTGTAGGCCTGATCACCGACGATGATGAGACAGCCAACAGGTAGGTCAGAGACCTGACAGGACAACAACCTCTCCATCAACGTGAGACAGCCAACAGGGAGGTCAGAGACCTGACAGGACAACAACCTCTCCATCAACGTGAGACAGCCAACAGGGAGGTCAGAGACCTGACAGGACAACAACCTCTCCATCAACGTGAGACAGCCAACAGGTAGGTCAGAGACCTGACAGGACAACAACCTCTCCATCAACGATGAGACAGCCAACAGGTAGGTCAGAGACCTGACAGGACAACAACCTCTCCATCAACGATGAGACAGCCAACAGGGAGGTCAGAGACCTGACAGGACAACAACCTCTCCATCAACGATGAGACAGCCAACAGGTAGGTCAGAGACCTGACAGGACAACAATCTCTCCATCAACGATGAGACAGCCAACAGGGAGGTCAGAGACCTGACAGGACAACAACCTCTCCATCAACGTGAGACAGCCAACAGGTAGGTCAGAGACCTGACAGGACAACAACCTCTCCATCAACGATGAGACAGCCAACAGGGAGGTCAGAGACCTGACAGGACAACAACCTCTCCATCAACGATGAGACAGCCAACAGGGAGGAGGTCAGAGACCTGACAGGACAACATCCTCTCCATCAACAATGAGACAGCCAACAGGGAGGTCAGAGACCTGACAGGACAACAAACTCTCCATCAACGATGAGACAGCCTATAGGGAGGAGGTCAGAGACCTGACAGGACAACAACCTCTCCATCAACGATGAGACAGCCAACAGGGAGGTCAGAGACCTGACAGGACAACAATCTCTCCATCAACGATGAGACAGCCAACAGGGAGGTCAGAGACCTGACAGGACAACATCCTCTCCATCAACAATGAGACAGCCAACAGGGAGGTCAGAGACCTGACAGGACAACAAACTCTCCATCAACGATGAGACAGCCTACAGGGAGGTCAGAGACCTGACAGGACAACAACCTCTCCATCAACGTGAGACAGCCTACAGGGAGGTCAGAGACCTGACAGGACAACAACCTCTCCATCAACGATGAGACAGCCTACAGGGAGGAGGTCAGAGACCTGACAGGACAACAACCTCTCCATCAACGATGAGACAGCCTACAGGGAGGTCAGAGACCTGACAGGACAACAACCTCTCCATCAACGTGAGACAGCCAACAGGGAGGTCAGAGACCTGACAGGACAACAACCTCTCCATCAACGTGAGACAGCCTACAGGGAGGTCAGAGACCTGACAGGACAACAACCTCTCCATCAACGATGAGACAGCCAACAGGGAGGTCAGAGACCTGACAGGACAACAACCTCTCCATCAACGATGAGACAGCCAACAGGGAGGAGGTCAGAGACCTGACAGGACAACAAACTCTCCATCAACGATGAGACAGCCTACAGGGAGGTCAGAGACCTGACAGGACAACAACCTCTCCATCAACGATGAGACAGCCAACAGGGAGGTCAGAGACCTGACAGGACAACAACCTCTCCATCAACGATGAGACAGCCAACAGGGAGGAGGTCAGAGACCTGACAGTGTGTTACCAAGACAACAACCTCTCCATCAACGATGAGAAAGACAAAGCAGCCGATTGTGGAATGCAGGAAAATGAGAGCTGAGCAATCACCCATTCACATCGATGGAATTGTAGTGGAGAAGGTTGAGAAGTTCCATGATGTCCACGTCACTAAGGACCGATCATGGTCCAAACACATCAACACAGTCCTGAGTAGATCACAACAATGCCTATTCCCCCTCAGGGGGCTGTACTCTACTCTACTGTACTATACTGTCCTGTACTGTACTATACTGTACTGTATTCTACTGTACTCTACTGTGCTATACTCCACTGTACTCTACTCTACTGTACTATACTGTCCTGTACTGTACTATACTGTACTGTATTCTACTCTATGCTACTGTATTCTACTGTACTCTACTGTGCTATACTCCACTGTACTGTACTATACTCTACTCTACGCTACTGTATTCTACTGTACTCTACTGTGCTATACTGTACTGTACTGTACTCTACTCTACGCTACTGTATTCTACTGTACTCTACTGTGCTATACTGTACTGTACTATACTGTACTCTACTCTACTGTATTATACTATACTGTATTGTACTGTGCTGTACTGTGCTTTACTGTACCATACTGTACTCTACTGTATTCTACTATACTATACTATACTATACTGTACTATACTATACTATACTGTACTGTACTGTACTGTACTGTACTGTACTGTACTGTACTGTACTGTACTCTACTGTACTCTACTCTACTCTACTATATAATGCTATACTATACTGTACTGTTCTATACTCTACTATATAATGCTATACTATACTGTACTGTACTATACTATACTCTAATGTACTGTACTGTACTCTACTGTACTATACTATACTTACTCTACTGTACTCTACTCTACTGTACTATACTCTACTGTGCTCTACTGTACTCTACTGTACTCTACTCTACTGTACAATACTCTACTGTACTCTACTGTACTCTACTCTACTGTACTATACTATACTGTACTATACTATACTATACTGTACTGTACTGTACTGTACTGTACTGTACTGTACTGTACTGTACTGTACTCTACTGTACTCTACTCTACTCTACTATATAATGCTATACTATACTGTACTGTTCTATACTCTACTATATAATGCTATACTATACTGTACTGTACTATACTATACTCTAATGTACTGTACTGTACTCTACTGTACTATACTATACTCTACTCTACTGTACTCTACTCTACTGTACTATACTCTACTGTACTCTACTGTACTCTACTGTACTCTACTCTACTGTACTGTACTCTACTGTACTCTACTGTACTCTACTCTACTGTACTATACTCTACTGTACTCTACTGTACTATACTCTACTCTACTGTACTCTACTCTACTCTTCTGTACTGTACTGTTCTCTACTCACTGTGCTCTTTACTCACTTTAATATAATATATATATTTTTTATAGATATATAAATATATATATACTAATATAATATAAGAATAAATTATATTAACAACACCTATTCACAAATAAATGTCTCCAACATGAAATCTATGGTGAAACATCTATTATGGTGCATCTATGGTGGTACATCTAAGGTAGTACATCTATGGTGGTACATCTATGGTGGTACATCTATGGTGGTACATCTATGGTGAAACATTTATTATGGTGCATCTATGGTGGTACATCTATGGTGGTACATCTATGGTGAAACATTTATTATGGTGCATCTATGGTGGTACATCAATGGTGGTACATCTATGGTGAAACATATATTATGGTGCATCTATGGTGGTACATCTATGGTGGTACATCTATGGTGGTACATCTATGGTGGTACATCTATGGTGGTACATCTATGGTGAAACATCTATGGTGGTACATCTATGGTGAAACATCTATGGTGGTACATCTATGGTGAAACATCTATGGTGGTACATCTATGGTGCTACATCTATGGTGGTACATCTATGGTGAAACATCTATGGTGAAACATCTATGGTGGTACATCTATGGTGAAACATCTATGGTGGTACATCTATGGTGAAACATCTATGGTGGTACATCTATGGTGGTACATCTATGGTGAAACATCTATGGTGGTACATCTATGGTGGTACATCTATGGTGGTACATCTATGGTGAAACATCTATGGTGGTACTTCTATGGTGGTACATCTATGGTGGTACATCTATGGTGAAACATCTATTATGGTGGCACATCTATGGTGGTACATCTATGGTGCTACATCTATGGTGGTACATCTATGGTGGTACATCTATGGTGGCACATTTTTGTTTGTACATCTATGGTGCAACATCTATGGTGGTACATCTATGGTGGTACATCTACGGTGCTACATCTATGGTGGCACATCTATGGTGGCACATCTATGGTGGCACATATATTGTGGTACATCTTGGGTGGTACATTTATCGCGGTACATTTGTGGTGGCTCACAGGTTAAGAGCTTTTTTAATTTTAAAACGGAAACAATTAGCTCGTTGCTCAGTTATTAAACTGATATGGAAAGAGAGAGATTAAAAGAGGTCGAATGAAATCAAATCCTTTCAGTGAATAACTAGAGAGAGACAGTGACGGTGTGACAGAACAAGAGAGAGACGAGGACAAACGTTGCCTATGTTACAGACGTAATTGTTTTTTTGGGGGGGGCAGGGTGCAGGGATAGGAGAGAATCTGGTCAAGAAGGCAGCGGAGTGTGACATTTTCATTTTGCTTTCAAAGTCCTCCTCTGGTTTTATCGTGTAGAATGAATTTGAGTCCCAGATGGCACCCCGTTCCCTATATAGTGCACTACTTTTGACAGCCAGGACACCTGTGATACAAGTCAGGATTCGACGTCCATTCGTGTCTGAGCACATCGGGAGATGACCTGGAAACCGGCATAGACCTGTGAAGTATGGATAGAGTCAATGTGTTGACAACTGTTAGTCTGTCAAATCTTAACATTCAGAGTCAATTTGAAGACTAAACTTTAACTCAATGCCTAGTCCAATGCCTAGACTGAAGACTAAACTTTAACATTCAGAGTCAATGCCTAGACTGAAGACTAAACTTTAACATTCAGAGTCAATGCCTAGACTGAAGACTAAACTTTAACATTCAACATTCAGAGTCAATGCCTAGACTGAAGACTAAACTTTAACATTCAGAGTCAATGCCTAGACTGAAGACTAAACTTTAACATTCAGAGTCAATGCCTAGACTGAAGACTAAACTTTTCAGAGTCAATGCCTAGACTGAAGACTAAACTTTAACATTCAGAGTCAATGCCTAGACTGAAGACTAAACTTTAACATTCAGAGTCAATGCCTAGACTGAAGACTAAACTTTAACATTCAGAGTCAATGCCTAGACTGAAGACTAAACTTTAACATTCAGACATTCAGAGTCAATGCCTAGACTGAAGACTAAACTTTAACATTCAGAGTCAATGCCTAGACTGAAGACTAAACTTTAACATTCAGAGTCAATGCCTAGACTGAAGACTAACTTTAACATTCAGAGTCAAGACTGAAACTTTAACATTCAGAGTCAATGCCTAGACTGAAGACTAAACTTTAACATTCAGAGTCAATGCCTAGACTGAAGACTAAACTTTAACATTCAGAGTCAATGCCTAGACTGAAGACTAAACTTTAACATTCAGAGTCAATGCCTAGACTGAAGACTAAACTTTAACATTCAGAGTCAATGCCTAGACTGAAGACTAACTTTAACATTCAGAGTCTTTAAACTTTAACATTCATTCAGAGTCAATGCCTAGACTGAAGACTAAACTTTAACATTCAGAGTCAATGCCTAGACTGAAGACTAAACTTTAACATTCAGAGTCAATGCCTAGACTGAAGACTAAACTTTAACACATTGCCTAGACTGAAGTCACATTCAGAGTCAATGCCTAGACTGAAGACTAAACTTTAACATTCAGAGTCAATGCCTAGACTGAAGACTAAACTTTAACATTCAGAGTCAATGCCTAGACTGAAGACTAAACTTTAACATTCAGAGTCAATGCCTAGACTGAAGACAATGCCTCAATGCCTAGACTGAAGACTAAACTTTAACATTCAGAGTCAATGCCTAGACTGAAGACTAAACTTTAACATTCAGAGTCAATGCCTAGACTGAAGACTAAACTTTAACATTCAGAGTCAATGCCTAGACTGAAGACTAAACTTTAACATTCAGAGTCAATGCCTAGACTGAAGACTAAACTTTAACATTCAGAGTCAATGCCTAGACTGAAGACTGAAACTTTAACATTCAGAGTCAATGCCTAGACTGAAGACTAGACTAACTTTAACATTCAGAGTCAATGCCAGAGTCAATGCCTAGACTGAAGACTAAACTTTAACATTCAGAGTCAATGCCTGAAGACTTTAACATTCAGAGTCAAAGACTGAAGAACTTTAACATTCAGAGTCAATGCCTAGACTCTTTAACATTCAGAGTCAATGCCTAGACTGAAGACTAAACTTTAACATTCAGAGTCAATGCCTAGACTGAAGACTAAACTTTAACATTCAGAGTCAATGCCTAGACTGAAGACTAAACTTTAACATTAGTCAATGCCTAGACTGAAGACTAAACTTTAACATTCAGAGTCAATGCCTAGACATTGAAGACTGAAGACTAAACTTTAACATTCAGAGTCAATGCCTAGACTGAAGACTAAACTTTAACATTCAGAGTCAATGCCTAGACTGAAGACATTCAGAGTCAATGCCTAGACTGAAGACTAAACTTTAACTTTAACATTAACATTCAGAGTCAATGCCTAGACTGAAGACTAAACTTTAACATTCAGAGTCAATGCCTAGACTGAAGACTAAACTTTAACATTCAGAGTCAATGCCTAGACTGAAGACTAAACTTTAACATTCAGAGTCAATGCCTAGACTGAAGACTAAACTTTAACATTCAGAGTCAATGCCTAGACTGAAGACTAAACTTTAACATTTTAACATTCAGAGTCAATGCCTAGACTGAAGACTAAACTTTAACATTCAGAGTCAATGCCTAGACTGAAGACTAAACTTTAACATTCAGAGTCAATGCCTAGACTGAAGACTAAACTTTAACATTCAGAGTCAATGCCTAGACTGAAGACTAAACTTTAACATTCAGAGTCAATGCCTAGACTGAAGACTAAACTTTAACATTCAGAGTCAATGCCTAGACTGAAGACTAAACTTTAACATTCAGAGTCAATGCCTAGACTGAAGACTAAACTTTAACATTCAAGTCAATGCCTAGACTGAAGACTAAACTTTAACATTCAGAGTCAATGCCTAGACTGAAGACTAAACTTTAACATTCAGAGTCAATGCCTAGACTGAAGACTAAACTTTAACATTCAGAGTCAATGCCTAGACTGAAGACTAAACTTTAACATTCAGAGTCAATGCCTAGACTGAAGACTAAACTTTAACATTCAGAGTCAATGCCTAGACTGAAGACTTTAACATTCAAACTGAAGACTAAACTTTAACATTCAGAGTCAATGCCTAGACTGAAGACTAAACTTTAACATTCAGAGTCAATGCCTAGACTGAAGACTAAACTTTAACATTCAGAGTCAATGCCTAGACTGAAGACTAAACTTTAACATTCAGAGTCAATGCCTAGACTGAAGACTAAACTTTAACATTCAGAGTCAATGCCTAGACTGAAGACTAGTCAATGCCTTTAACATTCAGAGTCAATGCCTAGACTGAAGACTAAACTTTAACATTCAGAGTCAATGCCTAGACTGAAGACTAAACTTTAACATTCAGAGTCAATGCCTAGACTGAAGACTAAACTTTAACATTCAGAGTCAATGCCTAGACTGAAGACTAAACTTTAACATTCAGAGTCAATGCCTAGACTGAAGACTAAACTTTAACATTCAGAGTCAATGCCTAGACTGAAGACTAAACTTTAACATTCAGAGTCAATGCCTAGACTGAAGACTAAACTTTAACATTCAGAGTCAATGCCTAGACTGAAGACTAAACTTTAACATTCAGAAACTGAAGACTAAACTTTAACATTTAGACACTTTAACAGAGTCAATGCCTAGACTGAAGACTTTAAACAGAGTTTAGACTGAACATTAACATTCAGAGTCAATGCCTAGACTGAAGACTAAACTTTAACATTCAGAGTCAATGCCTAGACTGAAGACTAAACTTTAACATTCAGAGTCAATGCCTAGACTGAAGACTAAACTTTAACATTCAGAGTCAATGCCTAGACTGAAGACTAAACTTTAACATTCAGAGTCAATGCCTAGACTGAAGACTTTAACAAGAGTCAATTAGACTGAAGACTAAACTTTAACATTCAGAGTCAATGCCTAGACTGAAGACTAAACTTTAACATTCAGAGTCAATGCCTAGACTGAAGACTAAACTTTAACATTCAGAGTCAATGCCTAGACTGAAGACTAAACTTTAACATTCAGAGTCAATGCCTAGACTGAAGACTAAACTTTAACATTCAGAGTCAATGCCTAGACTGAAGACTAAACTTTAACATTCAGAGTCAATTAACATTCAGAGTCAATGCCTAGACTGAAGACTAAACTTTAACATTGAACATTCAGAGTCAATGCCTAGACTGAAGACTAAACTTTAACATTCAGAGTCAATGCCTAGACTGAAGACTAAACTTTAACATTCAGAGTCAATGCCTAGACTGAAGACTAAACTTTAACATTCAGAGTCAATGCCTAGACTGAAGACTAAACTTTAACATTCAGAGTCAATGCCTAGACTGAAGACTAAACTTTAACATTCAGAGTCAATGCCTAGACTGAAGACTAAACTTTAACATTCAGAGTCAATGCCTAGACTGAAGACTAAACTTTAACATTCAGAGTCAATGCCTAGACTGAAGACTAAACTTTAACATTCAGAGTCAATGCCTAGACTGAAGACTAAACTTTAACATTCAGAGTCAATGCCTAGACTGAAGACTGAAAACTTTAACATTCAGAGTCAATGCCTAGACTGAAGACTAAACTTTAACATTCAGAGTCAAAGACTAAACTTTAACATTCAGAGTCAATGCCTAGACTGAAGACTAAACTTTAACATTCAGAGTCAATGCCTAGACTGAAGACTAAACTTTAACATTCAGAGTCAATGCCTAGACTGAAGACTAAACTTTAACATTCAGAGTCAATGCCTAGACTGAAGACTAAACTTTAACATTCAGAGTCAATGCCTAGACTGAAGACTAAACTTTAACATTCAGAGTCAATGCCTAGACTGAAGACTAAACTTTAACATTCAGAGTCAATGCCTAGACTGAAGACTAAACTTTAACATTCAGAGTCAATGCCTAGACTGAAGACTAAACTTTAACATTCAGAGTCAATGCCTAGACTGAAGACTAAACTTTAACATTCAGAGTCAATGCCTAGACTGAAGACTAAACTTTAACATTCAGAGTCAATGCCTAGACTGAAGACTAAACTTTAACATTCAGAGTCAATGCCTAGACTGAAGACTAAACTTTTAGACATTCAGAGTCAATGCCTAGACTGAAGACTAAACTTTAACATTCAGAGTCATGCCTAGACTGAAGACTAAACTTTAACAGTCAATAGACTGAAGACTAAACTTTAACCTAGACTGAAGACTAAACTTTAACATTCAGAGTCAATGCCTAGACTGAGACTAAACTTTAACATTCAGAGTCAATGCCTAGACTGAAGACTAAACTTTAACATTCAGAGTCAATGCCTAGACTGAAGACTAAACTTTAACATTCAGAGTCAATGCCTAGACTGAAGACTAAACTTTAACATTCAGAGTCAATGCCTAGACTGAAGACTAAACTTTAACATTCAGAGTCAATGCCTAGACTGAAGACTAAACTTTAACATTTCAATGCCTAGACTGAAACATTCAGAGTCAATGCCTAGACTGAAGACTAAACTTTAACATCAGAGTCAATGCCTAGACTGAAGACTAAACTTTAACATTCAGAGTCAATGCCTAGACTGAAGACTAAACTTTAACATTCAGAGTCAATGCCTAGACTGAAGACTAAACTTTAACATTCAGAGTCAATGCCTAGACTGAAGACTAACTTTAACATTCAGAGTCAATGCCTAGACTGAAGACTAAACTTTAACATTAACATTCAGAGTCAATGCCTAGACTGAAGACTAAACTTTAACATTCAGAGTCAATGCCTAGACTGAAGACTAAACTTTAACATTCAGAGTCAATGCCTAGACTGAAGACTAAACTTTAACATTCAGAGTCAATGCCTAGACTGAAGACTAAACTTTAACATTCAGAGTCAATGCCTAGACTGAAGACTAAACTTTAACATTCAGAGTCAATGCCTAGACTGAAGACTAAACTTTAACATTCAGAGTCAATGCCTAGACTGAAGACTAAACTTTAACATTCAGAGTCAATGCCTAGACTGAAGACTAAACTTTAACATTCAGAGTCAATGCCTAGACTGAAGACTAAACTTTAACATTCAGAGTCAATGCCTAGACTGAAGACTAAACTTTAACATTCAGAGTCAATGCCTAGACTGAAGACTAAACTTTAACATTCAGAGTCAATGCCTAGACTGAAGACTAAACTTTAACATTCAGAGTCAATGCCTAGACTGAAGACTAAACTTTAACATTCAGAGTCAATGCCTAGACTGAAGACTAAACTTTAACATTCAGAGTCAATGCCTAGACTGAAGACTAGACTTTAACATTCAGAGTCAAAGACTGAAGACTAAACTTTAACATTCAGAGTCAATGCCTAGACTGAAGACTAAACTTTAACATTCAGAGTCAATGCCTAGACTGAAGACTAAACTTTAACATTCAGAGTCAATGCCTAGACTGAAGACTAAACTTTAACATTCAGAGTCAATGCCTAGACTGAAGACTAAACTTTAACATTCAGAAGACTAAACTTTAACATTCAGAGTCAATGCCTAGACTGAAGACTAAACTTTAACATTCAGAGTCAATGCCTAGACTGAAGACTAAACTTTAACATTCAGAGTCAATGCCTAGACTGAAGACTAAACTTTAACATTCAGAGTCAATGCCTAGACTGAAGACTAAAACAATTTAACATTCAGAGTCAATGCCTAGACTGAAGACTAAACTTTAACATTCAGAGTCAATGCCTAGACTGAAGACTAAACTTTAACATTCAGAGTCAATGCCTAGACTGAAGACTAAACTTTAACATTCAGAGTCAATGCCTAGACTGAAGACTAAACTTTAACATTCAGAGTCAATGCCTAGACTGAAGACTAAACTTTAACATTCAGAGTCAATGCCTAGACTGAAGACTAAACTTTAACATTCAGAGTCAATGCCTAGACTGAAGACTAAACTTTAACATTCAGAGTCAATGCCTAGACTGAAGACTAAACTTTAACATTCAGAGTCAATGCCTAGACTGAAGACTAAACTTTAACATTCAGAGTCAATGCCTAGACTGAAGACTAAACTTTAACATTCAGAGTCAATGCCTAGACTGAAGACTAAACTTTAACATTCAGAGTCAATGCCTAGACTGAAGACACTTTAACATTCAGAGTCAATGCCTAGACTGAAGACTAAACTTTAACATTCAGAGTCAATGCCTAGACTGAAGACTAAACTTTAACATTCAGAGTCAATGCCTAGACTGAAGACTAAACTTTAACATTCAGAGTCAATGCCTAGACTGAAGACTAAACTTTAACATTCAGAGTCAATGCCTAGACTGAAGACTAAACTTTAACATTCAGAGTCAATGCCTAGACTGAAGACTAGACTTTCTAGACTTTAACATTCAGAGTCAATGCCTAGACTGAAGACTAAACTTTAACATTTAACATTAGACTGAAGACTAAACTTTAACATTCAGAGTCAATGCCTAGACTGAAGACTAAACATTCAGAGTCAATGCCTAGACTGAAGACTAAACTTTAACATTCAGAGTCAATGCCAGATGAAGACCTTTAACATTCAGAGTCAATGCCTAGACTGAAGACTAAACTTTAACATTCAGAGTCAATGCCTGAAGACTGTCAATGCCTAGACTGAAAACTTTAACATTCAGAGTCAATGCCTAGACTGAAGACTAAACTTTAACATTCAGAGTCAATGCCTAGACTGAAGACTAAACTTTAACATTCAGAGTCAATGCCTAGACTGAAGACTAAACTTTAACATTCAGAGTCAATGCCTAGACTGAAGACTAAACTTTAACATTCAGAGTCAATGCCTAGACTGAAGACTAAACTTTAACATTCAGAGTCAATGCCTAGACTGAAGACTAAACTTTAACATTCAGAGTCAATGCCTAGACTGAAGACTAAACTTTAACATTCAGAGTCAATGCCTAGACTGAAGACTAAACTTTAACATTCAGAGTCAATGCCTAGACTGAAGACTAAACTTTAACATTCAGAGTCAATGCCTAGACTGAAGACTAAACTTTAACATTCAGAGTCAATGCCTAGACTGAAGACTAAACTTTAACATTCAGAGTCAATGCCTAGACTGAAGAGACATTCAGAAGACTGAAGACTTTAACATTCAGAGTCAATGCCTAGACTGAAGACTAAACTTTAACATTCAGAGTCAATGCCTAGACTGAAGACTAAACTTTAACATTCAGAGTCAATGCCTAGACTGAAGACTAAACTTTAACATTCAGAGTCAATGCCTAGACTGAAGACTAAACTTTAACATTTTAACATTCAGAGTCAATGCCTAGACTGAAGACTAAACTTTAACATTCAGAGTCAATGCCTAGACTGAAGACTAAACTTTAAACATTAACATTCAGAGTCAATGCCTAGACTGAAGACTAAACTTTAACATTCAGAGTCAATGCCTAGACTGAAGACTAAACTTTAACATTCAGAGTCAATGCCTAGACTGAAGACTAAACTTTAACATTCAGAGTCAATGCCTAGACTGAAGACTAAACTTTAACATTCAGAGTCAATGCCTAGACTGAAGACTAAACTTTAACATTTAACATTCAGAGTCAATGCCTAGACTGAAGACTAAACTTTAACATTCAGAGTCAATGCCTAGACTGAAGACTGAAGACTAGAACTTTAACATTCAGAGTCAATGCCTAGACTGAAGACTAGTCAATGCCTTTAACATTCAGAGTCAATGCCTAGACTGAAGACTAAACTTTAACATTCAGAGTCAATGCCTAGACTGAAGACTAAACTTTAACATTCAGAGTCAATGCCTAGACTGAAGACTAGACTTTAACATTCAGAGGCAATGCCTAGACTGAAGACTAAACTTTAACATTCAGAGTCAATGCCTAGACTGAAGACTAAACTTTAACATTCAGAGTCAATGCCTAGACTGAAGACTAAACTTTAACATTCAGAGTCAATGCCTAGACTGAAGACTAACCTTTAACATTCAGAGTCAATGCCTATACTGAAGACTAAACTTTAACATTCAGAGTCAATGCCTAGACTGAAGACTTTAACATTCAGAGTCAATGCCTAGACTGAAGACTAAACTTTAACATTCAGAGTCATTCAGAGTCAATGCCTAGACTGAAGACTAAACTTTAACATTCAGAGTCAATGCCTAGACTGAAGACTAGACTTTAACATTCAGAGTCAATGCCTAGACTGAAGACTAAACTTTAACATTCAGAGTCAATGCCTAGACTGAAGACTAAACTTTAACATTCAGAGTCAATGCCTAGACTGAAGACTAAACTTTAACATTCAGAGTCAATGCCTAGACTGAAGACTAAACTTTAACATTCAGAGTCAATGCCTAGACTGAAGACTAAACTTTAACATTCAGAGTCAATGCCTAGACTGAAGACTAAACTTTAACATTCAGAGTCAATGCCTAGACTGAAGACTAAACTTTAACATTCAGAGTCAATGCCTAGACTGAAGACTAAACTTTAACATTCAGAGTCAATGCCTAGACTGAAGACTAAACTTTAACATTCAGAGTCAATGCCTAGACTGAAGACTAAACTTTAACATTCAGAGTCAATGCCTAGACTGAAGACTAAACTTTAACATTCAGAGTCAATGCCTAGACTGAAGACTAAACTTTAACATTCAGAGTCAATGCCTAGACTGAAGACTAAACTTTAACATTCAGAGTCAATGCCTAGACTGAAGACTAAACTTTAACATTCAGAGTCAATGCCTAGACTGAAGACTAAACTTTAACATTCATTGCCTAGACTGAAGTCAATCAGAGTCAATGCCTAGACTGAAGACTAAACTTTAACATTCAGAGAGACTGAAGACTAAACTTTAACATTCAGAGTCAATGCCTAGACTGAAGACTAAACTTTAACATTCAGAGTCAATGCCTAGACTGAAGACTAAACTTTAACATTCAGAGTCAATGCCATTGAAGACTCAATGCATTCAGAGTAGACTGAAGACTAAATGCCTAGACTTTAAACATTCAGAGTCAATGCCTAGACTGAAGACTAAACTTTAACATTCAGAGTCAATGCCTAGACTGAAGACTAAACTTTAACATTCAGAGTCAATGCCTAGACTGAAGACTAAACTTTAACATTCAGAGTCAATGCCTAGACTGAAGACTAAACTTTAACATTCAGAGTCAATGCCTAGACTGAAGACTAAACTTAACATTAAGTCAATGCCTAGACTGAAGACTAAACTTTAACATTCAGAGTCAATGCCTAGACTGAAGACTAAACTTTAACATTCAGAGTCAATGCCTAGACTGAAGACTAAACTTTAACATTCAGAGTCAATGCCTAGACTGAAGACTAAACTTTAACATTCAGAGTCAATGCTAGACTGAAGACTAAACTTTAACATTCAGAGTCAAAGACTGAAGACTTTAACATTCAGAGTCAATGCCTAGACTGAAGACTAAACTTTAACATTCAGAGTCAATGCCTAGACTGAAGACTAAACTTTAACATTCAGAGTCAATGCCTAGACTGAAGACTAAAAACTTTCAGAGTCAATGCCTAGACTGAAGACTAAACTTTAACATTCAGAGTCAATGCCTAGACTGAAGACTAAACTTTAACATTCAGAGTCAATGCCTAGACTGAAGACTAAACTTTAACATTCAGAGTCAATGCCTAGACTGAAGACTAAACTTTAACATTCAGAGTCAATGCCTAGACTGAAGACTAAACTTTAACATTCAGAGTCAATGCCTAGACTGAAGACTAAACTTTAACATTCAGAGTCAATGCCTAGACTGAAGACTAAACTTTAACATTCAGAGTCAATGCCTAGACTGAAGACTAAACTTTAACATTCAGAGTCAATGCCTAGACTGAAGACTAAACTTTAACATTCAGAGTCAAAGACTGAAGACTAAACTTTAACATTCAGAGTCAATGCCTAGACTGAAGACTAAGTCAATGCCTTTAACATTCAGAGTCAATGCCTAGACTGAAGACTAAACTTTAAATTCAGAGTCAATGCCTAGACTGAAGACTAAACTTTAACATTCAGAGTCAATGCCTAGACTGAAGACTAAACTTTAACATTCAGAGTCAATGCCTAGACTGAAGACTAAACTTTAACATTCAGAGTCAATGCCTAGACTGAAGACTAAACTTTAACATTCAGAGTCAATGCCTAGACTGAAGACTAAACTTTAACATTCAGAGTCAATGCCTAGACTGAAGACTAAACTTTAACATTCAGAGTCAATGCCTAGACTGAAGACTAAACTTTAACATTCAGAGTCAATGCCTAGACTGAAGACTAAACTTTAACATTCAGAGTCAATGCCTAGACTGAAGACTAAACTTTAACATTCAGAGTCAATGCCTAGACTGAAGACTAAACTTTAACATTCAGAGTCAATGCCTAGACTGAAGACTAAACTTTAACATTCAGAGTCAATGCCTAGACTGAAGACTAAACTTTAACATTCAGAGTCAATGCCTAGACTGAAGACTAAACTTTAACATTCAGAGTCAAAGACTGAAGACTAAACTTTAACATTCAGAGTCAATGCCTAGACTGAAGACTAAACTTTAACATTCAGAGTCAATGAAGACTAAACTTTAACCTCAAGACTGAAGACTAAACTTTAACATTCAGAGTCAATGCCTAGACTGAAGACTAAACTTTAACATTCAGAGTCAATGCCTAGACTGAAGACTAAACTTTAACATTCAGAGTCAATGCCTAGACTGAAGACTAAACTTTAACATTCATTCAGAGTCAATGCCTAGACTGAAGACTAAACTTTAACATTCAGAGTCAATGCCTAGACTGAAGACTAAACTTTAACATTCAGAGTCAATGCCTAGACTGAAGACTAAACTTTAACATTCAGAGTCAATGCCTAGACTGAAGACTAAACTTTAACATTCAGAGTCAATGCCTAGACTGAAGACTAAACTTTAACATTCAGAGTCAATGCCTAGACTGAAGACTAAACTTTAACATTCAGAGTCAATGCCTAGACTGAAGACTAAACTTTAACAACAGAGTCAATGCCACTGAAGACTAAACTTTAACATTCAGAGTCAATGCCTAGACTGAAGACTAAACTTTAACATTCAGAGTCAATGCCTAGACTGAAGACTAAACTTTAACATTCAGAGTCAATGCCTAGACTGAAGACTAAACTTTAACATTCAGAGTCAATGCCTAGACTGAAGACTAAACTTTAACATTCAGAGTCAATGCCTAGACTGAAGACTAAACTTTAACATTCAGAGTCAATGCCTAGACTGAAGACTAAACTTTAACATTCAGAGTCAATGCCTAGACTGAAGACTAAACTTTAACATTCAGAGTCAATGCCTAGACTGAAGACTAAACTTTAACATTCAGAGTCAATGCCTAGACTGAAGACTAAACTTTAACATTCAGAGTCAATGCCTAGACTGAAGACATTCAGAGTCAATGCCTAGACTGAAGACTAAACTTTAACATTCAGAGTCAATGCCTAGACTGAAGACTAAACTTTAACATTCAGAGTCAATGCCTAGACTGAAGACTAAACTTTAACATTCAGAGTCAATGCCTAGACTGAAGACTAAACTTTAACATTCAGAGTCAATGCCTAGACTGAAGACTAAACTTTAACATTCAGAGTCAATGCCTAGACTGAAGACTAAACTTTAACATTCAGAGTCAATGCCTAGACTGAAGACTAAACTTTAACATTCAGAGTCAATGCCTAGACTGAAGACTAAACTTTAACATTCAGAGTCAATGCCTAGACTGAAGACTAAACTTTAACATTCAGAGTCAATGCCTAGACTGAAGACTAAACTTTAACATTCAGAGTCAATGCCTAGACTGAAGACTAAACTTTCAACATTCAGAGTCAATGCCTAGACTGAAGACTAAACTTTAACATTCAGAGTCAATGCCTAGACTGAAGACTAAACTTTATGCCTAGACTGAAGACACTTTAACATTCAGAGTCAATGCCTAGACTGAAGACTAAACTTTAACATTCAGAGTCAATGCCTAGACTGAAGACTAAACTTTAACATTCAGAGTCAATGCCTAGACTGAAGACTAAACTTTAACATTCAGAGTCAATGCCTAGACTGAAGACTAAACTTTAACATTCAGAGTCAATGCCTAGACTGAAGACTAAACTTTAACATTCAGAGTCAATGCCTAGACTGAAGACTAAACTTTAACATTCAGAGTCAATGCCTAGACTGAAGACTAAACTTTAACATTCAGACATTCAGAGTCAATGCCTAGACTGAAGACTAAACTTTAACATTCAGAGTCAATGCCTAGACTGAAGACTAAACTTTAACATTCAGAGTCAATGCCTAGTCAACTAGACTGAAGACTAAACTTTAACATTCAGAGTCAATGCCTAGACTGAAGACTAAACTTTAACATTCAGAGTCAATGCCTAGACTGAAGACTAAACTTTAACATTCAGAGTCAATGCCTAGACTGAAGACTAAACTTTAACATTCAGAGTCAATGCCTAGACTGAAGACTAAACTTTAACATTCAGAGTCAATGCCTAGACTGAAGACTAAACTTTAACATTCAGAGTCAATGCCTAGACTGAAGACTAAACTTTAACATTCAGAGTCAATGCCTAGACTGAAGACTAAACTTTAACATTAACATTCAGAGTCAATGCCTAGACTGAAGACTAAACTTTAACATTCAGAGTCAATGCCTAGACTGAAGACTAAACTTTAACATTCAGAGTCAATGCCTAGACTGAAGACTAAACTTTAACATTCAGAGTCATTCAGACTAAACTTTAACATTCAGAGTCAATGCCTAGACTGAAGACTAAACTTTAACATTCAGAGTCAATGCCTAGACTGAAGACTAAACTTTAACATTCAGAGTCAATGCCTAGACTGAAGACTAAACTTTAACATTCAGAGTCAATGCCTAGACTGAAGACTAAACTTTAACATTCAGAGTCAATGCCTAGACTGAAGACTGAAAACTTTAACATTCAGAGTCAATGCCTAGACTGAAGACTAAACTTTAACATTCAGAGTCAATGCCTAGACTGAAGACTAAACTTTAACATTCAGAGTCAATGCCTAGACTGAAGACTAAACTTTAACATTCAGAGTCAATGCCTAGACTGAAGACTAAACTTTAACATTCAGAGTCAATGCCTAGACTGAAGACTAAACTTTAACATTCAGAGTCAATGCCTAGACTGAAGACTAAACTTTAACATTCAGAGTCAAGTAGACTGAAGACTAAACTTTAACATTCAGAGTCAATGAAGAGACTAAACTTTAACATTCAGAGTCAATGCCTAGACTGAAGACTAAACTTTAACATTCAGAGTCAATGCCTAGACTGAAGACTAAACTTTAACATTCAGAGTCAATGCCTAGACTGAAGACTAAACTTTAACATTCAGAGTCAATGCCTAGACTGAAGAAACTTTAACATTCAGAGTCAATGCCTAGACTGAAGACATTCAGAGTCAATGCCTAGACTGAAGACTAAACTTTAACATTCAGAGTCAATGCCTAGACTGAAGACTAAACTTTAACATTCAGAGTCAATGCCTAGACTGAAGACTAAACTTTAACATTCAGACATGAAGACTAAACTTTAACATTCAGAGTCAAGACTGAAGACTAAACTTTAACATTCAGAGTCAATGCCTAGACTGAAGACATTCAGAGTCAATGCCTAGACTGAAGACATTCAGAGTCAATGCCTAGACTGAAGACTAAACTTTAACATTCAGAGTCAATGCCTAGACTGAAGACTAAACTTTAACATTCAGAGTCAATGCCTAGACTGAAGACTAAACTTTAACATTCAGAGTCAATGCCTAGACTGAAGACTTTAAAACTTTAACTGAAGATTCAGAGTCAATGCCTAGACTGAAGACTAAACTTTAACATTCAGAGTCAATGCCTAGACTGAAGACTAAACTTTAACATTCAGAGTCAATGCCTAGACTGAAGACTAAACTTTAACATTCAGAGTCAATGCCTAGACTGAAGACTAAACTTTAACATTCAGAGTCAATGCCTAGACTGAAGACTAAACTTTAACATTCAGAGTCAATGCCTAGACTGAAGACTAAACTTTAACATTCAGAGTCAATGCCTAGACTGAAGACTAAACTTTAACATTCAGAGTCAATGCCTAGACTGAAGACTAAACTTTAACATTCAGAGTTGCCTAGACTGAAGACTAAACTTTAACATTCAGAGTCAATGCCTAGACTGAAGACTAAACTTTAACATTCAGAGTCAATGCCTAGACTGAAGACTAAACTTTAACATTCAGAGTCAATGCCTAGACTGAAGAACATTAACATTCAGAGTCAATGCCTAGACTGAAGACTAAACTTTAACATTCAGAGTCAATGCCTAGACTGAAGACTAAACTTTAACATTCAGAGTCAATGCCTAGACTGAAGACTAAACTTTAACATTCAGAGTCAATGCCTAGACTGAAGACTAAACTTTAACATTCAGAGTCAATGCCTAGACTGAAGACTTTAACATTCAGAAATGCCTTTAACATTCAGAGTCAATGCCTAGAGACTGAAGACTAAACTTTAACATTCAGAGTCAATGCCTAGACTGAAGACTAAACTTTAACATTCAGAGTCAATGCCTAGACTGAAGACTAAACTTTAACATTCAGAGTCAATGCCTAGACTGAAGACTAAACTTTAACATTCAGAGTCAATGCCTAGACTGAAGACTAAACTTTAACATTCAGAGTCAATGCCTAGACTGAAGACTAAACTTTAACATTCAGAGTCAATGCCTAGACTGAAGACTAGTCAACTTTAACATTCAGAGTCAATGCCTAGACTGAAGACTAAACTTTAACATTCAGAGTCAAGACTAAACTTTAACATTCAGAGTCAATGCCTAGACTGAAGACTAAACTTTAACATTCAGAGTCAATGCCTAGACTGAAGACTAAACTTTAACAATTCTAGACTGAAGACTAAACTTTAACATTCAGAGTCAATGCCTAGACTGAAGACTAAACTTTAACATTCAGAGTCAAGCCTAGACTGAAGACTAGACTTTAACATTCAGAGTCAATGCCTAGACTGAAGACTAAACTTTAACATTCAGAGTCAATGCCTAGACTGAAGACTAAACTTTAACATTCAGAGTCAATGCCTAGACTGAAGACTAAACTTTAACATTCAGAGTCAATGCCTAGACTGAAGACTAAACTTTAACATTCAGAGTCAATGCCTAGACTGAAGACTAAACTTTAACATTCAGAGTCAATGCCTAGACTGAAGACTTAACTTTAACATTCAGAGTCAATGCCTAGACTGAAGACTAAACTTTAACATTCAGAGTCAATGCCTAGACTGAAGACTAAACTTTAACATTCAGAGTCAATGCCTAGACTGAAGACTAAACTTTAACATTCAAAGTCAATGCCTAGACTGAAGACTAAACTTTAACATTCAGAGTCAATGCCTAGACTGAAGACTAAACTTTAACATTCAGAGTCAATGCCTAGACTGAAGACTAAACTTTAACATTCAGAGTCAATGCCTAGACTGAAGACTAAACTTTAACATTCAGAGTCAATTAGACTGAAGACATTAACATTCAGAGTCAATGCCTAGACTGAAGACTAAACTTTAACATTCAGAGTCAATGCCTAGACTGAAGACTAAACTTTAACATTCAGAGTCAATGCCTAGACTGAAGACTAAACTTTAACATTCAGAGTCAATGCCTAGACTGAAGACTAAGACTTTAACATTCAGAGTCAATGCCTAGACTGAAGACTAAACTTTAACATTCAGAGTCAATGCCTAGACTGAAGACTAAACTTTAACATTCAGAGTCAATGCCTAGACTGAAGACTAAACTTTAACATTCAGAGTCAATGCCTAGACTGAAGACTAAACTTTAACATTCAGAGTCAATGCCTAGACTGAAGACTAAACTTTAACATTCAGAGTCAATGCCTAGACTGAAGACTAAACTTTAACATTCAGAGTCAATGCCTAGACTGAAGACTAAACTTTAACATTCAGAGTCAATGCCTAGACTGAAGACTAAACTTTAACATTCAGAGTCAATGCCTAGACTGAAGACTAAACTTTAACATTCAGAGTCAATGCCTAGACTGAAGACTAAACTTTAACATTCAGAGTCAATGCCTAGACTGAAGACTAAACTTTAACATTCAGAGTCAATGCCTAGACTGAAGACTAAACTTTAACATTCAGAGTCAATGCCTAGACTGAAGACTAAACTTTAACATTCAGAGTCAATGCCTAGACTGAAGACTAAACTTTAACATTCAGAGTCAATGCCTAGACTGAAGACTAAACTTTAACATTCAGAGTCAATGCCTAGACTGAAGACTAAACATTCAGAGTCAATGCCTAGACTTCAACATTCAGAGTCAATGCCTAGACTGAAGACTAAACTTTAACATTCAGAGTCAATGCCTAGACTGAAGACTAAACTTTAACATTCAGAGTCAATGCCTAGACTGAAGACTAAACTTTAACATTTTAGACTGAAGACTAAACTTTAACATTCAGAGTCAATGCCTAGACTGAAGACTAAACTTTAACATTCAGAGTCAATGCCTAGACTGAAGACTAAACTTTAACATTCAGAGTCAATGCCTAGACTGAAGACTAAACTTTAACATTCAGAGTCAATGCCTAGACTGAAGACTAAACTTTAACATAGACTGAAGACTAAACTTTAACATTCAGAGTCAATGCCTAGACTGAAGACTAAACTTTAACATTCAGAGTCAATGCCTAGACTGAAGACTAAACTTTAACATTCAGAGTCAATGCCTAGACTTAAACTTTAACATTCAGAGTCAATGCCTAGACTGAAGACTAAACTTTAACATTCAGAGTCAATGCCTAGACTGAAGACTAAACTTTAACATTCAGAGTCAATCAACTGAAGCCTAGACTGAAGACTGAAGACTAAACTTTAACATTCAGAGTCAATGACTGAAGACTAAAGACAGAGTCAAAGACTGAAGACTTTAACATTCAGAGTCAATGCCTAGACTGAAGACTAAACTTTAACATTCAGAGTCAATGCCTAGACTGAAGACTAAACTTTAACATTCAGAGTCAATGCCTAGACTGAAGACTAAACTTTAACATTCAGAGTCAATGCCTAGACTGAAGACTAAACTTTAACATTAACATTCTGAAGAGTCAATGCCTAGACTGAAGACTAAACTTTAACATTCAGAGTCAATGCCTAGACTGAAGACTAAACTTTAACATTCAGAGTCAATGCCTAGACTGAAGACTAAACTTTAACATTCATTCTAGACTGAAGACTAAACTTTAACATTCAGAGTCAATGCCTAGACTAGTCAATGCCTAGACTGAAGACTAAACTTTAACATTCAGAGTCAATGCCTAGACTGAAGACTAAACTTTAACATTCAGAGTCAATGCCTAGACTGAAGACTAAACTTTAACATTCAGAGTCAATGCCTAGACTGAAGACTAAACTTTAACATTCAGAGTCAATGCCTAGACTGAAGACTAAACTTTAACATTCAGAGTCAATGCCTAGACTGAAGACTAAACTTTAACATTCAGAGTCAATGCCTAGACTGAAGACTAAACTTTAACATTCAGAGTCAATGCCTAGACTGAAGACTAAACTTTAACACTTTAACATTCAGAGTCAATGCCTAGACTGAAGACTAAACTTTAACATTCAGAGTCAATGCCTAGACTGAAGACTAAACTTTAACATTCAGAGTCAATGCCTAGACTGAAGACTTTAACATTCAAGTCAATGCCTAGACTGAAGACACTTTAACAGAGTCAATGCCTAGACTGAAGACTAAACTTTAACATTCAGAGTCAATGCCTAGACTGAAGACTAAACTTAACATTCAGAGTCATTAGACTGAAGACATTCAGAGTCAATGCCTAGACTGAAGACTAAACTTTAACATTCAGAGTCAATGCCTAGACTGAAGACTAAACTTTAACATTCAGAGTCAATGCCTAGACTGAAGACTAAACTTTAACATTCAGAGTCAACTAGACTGAAGACTAAACTTTAACATTCAGAGTCAATGCCTAGACTGAAGACTAAACTTTAACATTCAGAGTCAATGCCTAGACTGAAGACTAAACTTTAACATTCAGAGTCAATGCCTAGACTGAAGACTAAACTTTAACATTCAGAGTCAACTAGACTTAACATTCAGAGTCAATGCCTAGACTGAAGACTAAACTTTAACATTCAGAGTCAATGCCTAGACTGAAGACTAAACTTTAACATTCAGAGTCAATGCCTAGACTGAAGACATTCAGAGTCAATGCCTAGACTGAAGACTAAACTTTAACATTCAGAGTCAATGCCTAGACTGAAGACTAAACTTTAACATTCAGAGTCAATGCCTAGACTGAAGACTAAACTTTAACATTCAGAGTCAATGCCTAGACTGAAGACTAAACTTTAACATTCAGAGTCAATGCCTAGACTGAAGACTAAACTTTAACATTCAGAGTCAATGCCTAGACTGAAGACTAAACTTTAACATTCAGAGTCAATGCCTAGACTGAAGACTAAACTTTAACATTCAGAGTCAATGCCTAGACTGAAGACTAAACTTTAACATTCTCAGAGTAGACTGAAGACTAAACTTTAACATTCAGAGTCAATGCCTAGACTGAAGACTAAACTTTAACATTCAGAGTCAATGCCTAGACTGAAGACTAAACTTTAACATTCAGAGTCAATGCCTAGACTGAAGACTAAACTTTAACATTCAGAGTCAATGCCTAGACTGAAGACTAAACTTTAACATTCAGAGTCAATGCCTAGACTGAAGACTAAACTTTAACATTCAGAGTCAATGCCTAGACTGAAGACTAAACTTTAACATTCAGAGTCAATGCCTAGACTGAAGACTTAAACAGAGTCAATGCCTTTAACATTCAGAGTCAATGCCTAGACTGAAGACTAAACTTTAACATTCAGAGTCAATGACCTAGACTGAAGACTAAACTTTAACATTCAGAGTCAATTAGACTGAAGAGTCAGTCAATGCCTAGACTGAAGACTAAACTTTAACATTCAGAGTCAATGCCTAGACTGAAGACTAAACTTTAACATTCAGAGTCAATGCCTAGACTGAAGACTAAACTTTAACATTCAGAGTCAATGCCTAGACTGAAGACTAAACTTTAACATTCAGAGTCAATGCCTAGACTGAAGACTAAACTTTAACATTCAGAGTCAATGCCTAGACTGAAGACTAAACTTTAACATTCAGACAGACTAAACTTTAACATTCAGAGTCAATGCCTAGACTGAAGACTAAACTTTAACATTCAGAGTCATGCCTAGACTGAAGACTAAACTTTAACTAGACTGAAGACTAAACTTTAAACATTCAGAGTCAATGCCTAGACTGAAGACTAAACTTTAACATTCAGAGTCAATGCCTAGACTGAAGACTAAACTTTAACATTCAGAGTCAATGCCTAGACTGAAGACTAAACTTTAACATTCAGAGTCAATGCCTAGACTGAAGACTAAACTTTAACATTCAGAGTCAATGCCTAGACTGAAGACTAAACTTTAACATTCAGAGTCAATGCCTAGACTGAAGACTAAACTTTAACATTCAGAGTCAATGCCTAGACTGAAGACTAAACTTTAACATTCAGAGTCAATGCCTAGACTGAAGACTAAACTTTAACATTCAGAGTCAATGCCTAGACTGAAGACTAAACTTTAACATTCAGAGTCAATGCCTAGACTGAAGACTAAACTTTAACATTCAGAGTCAATGCCTAGACTGAAGACTAAACTTTTTAACATTCAGAGTCAATGCCTAGACTGAAGACTAAACTTTAACATTCAGAGTCAATGCCTAGACTGAAGACTAAACTTTAACATTCAGAGTCAATGCCTAGACTGAAGACTAAACTTTAACATTCAGAGTCAATGCCTAGACTGAAGACTAAACTTTAACATTCAGAGTCAATGCCTAGACTGAAGACTAAACTTTAACATTCAGAGTCAATGCCTAGACTGAAGACTAAACTTTAACATTCAGAGTCAATGCCTAGACTAAACTTTAACTCAGAGTCAAAGACTAAACTTTAACATTCAGAGTCAATGCCTAGACTGAAGACTAAACTTTAACATTCAGAGTCAATGCCTAGACTGAAGACTAAACTTTAACATTCAGAGTCAATGCCTAGACTGAAGACTAAACTTTAACTCAGACTGAAGACTAAACTTTAACATTCAGAGTCAATGCCTAGACTGAAGACTAAACTTTAACATTCAGAGTCAATGCCTAGACTGAAGACTAAACTTTAACATTCAGAGTCAATGCCTAGACTGAAGACTAAACTTTAACATTCAGAGTCAATGCCTAGACTGAAGACTAAACTTTAACATTCAGAGTCAATGCCTAGACTGAAGACTAAACTTTAACATTCAGAGTCAATGCCTAGACTGACTGAGAGACTAAACTTTAACATTCAGAGTCAATGCCTAGACTGAAGACTAAACTTTAACATTCAGAGTCAATGCCTAGACTGAAGACTAAACTTTAACATTCAGAGTCAATGCCTAGACTGAAGACTAAACTTTAACATTCAGAGTCAATGCCTAGACTGAAGACTAAACTTTAACATTCAGAGTCAATGCCTAGACTGAAGACTAAACTTTAACATTCAGAGTCAATGCCTAGACTGAAGACTAACTTTAACATTCAGAGTCAATGCCTAGACTGAAGACTAAACTTTAACATTCAGACATTCTGAAGAGTCAATGCCTAGACTGAAGACTAAACTTTAACATTCAGAGTCAATGCCTAGACTGAAGACTAAACTTTAACATTCAGAGTCAATGCCTAGACTGAAGACTAAACTTTAACATTCAGAGTCAATGCCTAGACTGAAGACTAAACTTTAACATTCAGAGTCAATGCCATTAGACTAGAAGACTAAACTTTAACATTCAGAGTCAATGCCTAGACTGAAGACTAAACTTTAACATTCAGAGTCAATGCCTAGACTGAAGACTGAAGACTAGAAACTTTAACATTCAGAGTCAATGCCTAGACTGAAGACTAAACTTTAACATTCAGAGTCAATGCCTAGACTGAACTGAAGACTAAACTTTAACATTCAGAGTCAATGCCTAGACTGAAGACTAAACTTTAACATTCAGAGTCATTGAAGACTAAACTTTAACATTCAGAGTCAATGCCTAGACTGAAGACTAAACTTTAACATTTCAATGAGTCAATCAGAGCCTAGACTGAAGACTAAACTTTAACATTCAGAGTCAATGCCTAGACTGAAGACTAAACTTTAACATTCAGAGTCAATGCCTAGACTGAAGACTAAACTTTAACATTCAGAGTCAATGCCTAGACTGAAGACTAAACTTTAACATTCAGAGTCAATGCCTAGACTGAAGACTAAACTTTAACATTCAGAGTCAATGCCTAGACTGAAGACTAAACTTTAACATTCAGAGTCAAAGACTGAAGACTAAACTTTAACATTCAGAGTCAATGCCTAGACTGAAGACTAAACTTTAACATTCAGAGTCAATGCCTAGACTGAAGACTAAACTTTAACATTCAGAGTCAATGCCTAGACAATGCCATTCAGAGTCAATGAAGACTGAAGACTAAACTTTAACATTCAGAGTCAATGCCTAGACTGAAGACTAAACTTTAACATTCAGAGTCAATGCCTAGACTGAAGACTAAACTTTAACATTCAGAGTCAATGCCTATAACATTCAGAGTCAATGCCTAGACAGAGTCAATGCCTAGACTGAAGACTAAACTTTAACATTCAGAGTCAATGCCTAGACTGAAGACTAAACTTTAACATTCAGAGTCAATGCCTAGTCTAAACTTTAACATTCAGAGTCAATGCCTAGACTGAAGACTAAACTTTAACATTCAGAGTCAATGCCTAGACTGAAGACTAAACTTTAACATTCAGAGTCAATGCCTAGACTGAAGACTAAACTTTAACATTCAGAGTCAATGCCTAGACTGAAGACTAAACTTTAACATTCAGAGTCAATGCCTAGACTGAAGACTAAACTTTAACATTCAGAGTCAATGCCTAGACTGAAGACTAAACTTTAACATTCAGAGTCAAGCATAGACTGAAGACTAGACTTTAACATTCAGAGTCAATGCCTAGACTGAAGACTAAACTTTAACATTCAGAGTCAATGCCTAGACTGAAGACTAAACTTTAACATTCAGAGTCAATGCCTAGACTGAAGACTAAACTTTAACATTCAGAGTCAAGACTGAAGACTAAACTTTAACATTCAGAGTCAATGCCTAGACTGAAGACTAAACTTTAACATTCAGAGTCAATGCCTAGACTGAAGACTAAACTTTAACATTCAGAGTCAATGCCTAGACTGAAGACTTAAACTTTAACATTCAGAGTCAATGCCTAGACTGAAGACTAAACTTTAACATTCAGAGTCAATGCCTAGACTGAAGACTAAACTTTAACATTCAGAGTCAATGCCTAGACTGAAGACTAAACTTTAACATTCAGTCAATGCCTAGACTGAAGACTAGACTTTAACATTCAGAGTCAATGCCTAGACTGAAGACTAAACTTTAACATTCAACATTCAGACTAGACTTTAACATTCAGAGTCAATGCCTAGACTGAAGACTAAACTTTAACATTCAGAGTCAATGCCTAGACTGAAGACTAAACTTTAACATTCAGAGTCAATGCCTAGACTGAAGACTAAACTTTAACATTCAGAGTCAATGCCTAGACTGAAGACTAAACTTTAACATTCATTCTAGACTGAAGAACTTTAACATTCAGAGTGCCTAGACTGAAGACTAAACTTTAACATTCAGAGTCAATGCCTAGACTGAAGACTAAACTTTAACATTCAGAGTCAATGCCTAGACTGAAGACTAAACTTTAACATTCAGAGTCAATGCCTAGACTGAAGACTAGACTTTAACATTCAGAGTCAATGCCTAGACTGAAGACTAAACTTTAACATTCAGAGTCAATGCCTAGACTGAAGACTAAACTTTAACATTCAGAGTCAATGCCTAGACTGAAGACTAAACTTTAACATTCAGCGTCAATGCCTAGACTCAGAGTCAATGCCTAGACTGAAGACTAGTCAATGCCTAGACTTTAACATTCAGAGTCAATGCCTAGACTGAAGACTAAACTTTAACATTCAGAGTCAATGCCTAGACTGAAGACTAAACTTTAACACATTCAGAGTCAATGCCTAGACTGAAGACTAAACTTTAACATTCAGAGTCAATGCCTAGACTGAAGACTAAACTTTAACATTCAGAGTCAATGCCTAGACTGAAGACTAAACTTTAACATTCAGAGTCAATGCCTAGACTGAAGACTAAACTTTAACATTCAGAGTCAATGCCTAGACTGAAGACTAAACTTTAACATTCAGAGTCAATGCCTAGACTGAAGACTAAACTTTAACATTCAGAGTCAATGCCTAGACTGAAGACTAAACTTTAACATTCAGAGTCAATGCCTAGACTGAAGACTAAACTTTAACATTCAGAGTCAATGCCTAGACTGAAGACTAAACTTTAACATTCAGAGTCAATGCCTAGACTGAAGACTAAACTTTAACATTCAGAGTCAATGCCTAGACTGAAGACTAAACTTTAACATTCAGAGTCAATGCCTAGACTGAAGACTAAACTTTAACATTCAGAGTCAATGCCTAGACTGAAGACTAAACTTTAACATTCAGAGTCAATGCCTAGACTAACTAAACTTTAACATTCAGAGTCAATTCAGACTAAACTTTGCATTCAGAGTCAATGCCTAGACTGAAGACTAAACTTTAACATTCAGAGTCAATGCCTAGACTGAAGACTAAACTTTAACATTCAGAGTCAATGCCTAGACTGAAGACTAAACTTTAACATTCAGAGTCAATGCCTAGACTGAAGACTAAACTTTAACATTCAGAGTCAATGCCTAGACTGAAGACTAAACTTTAACATTCAGAGTCAATGCCTAGACTGAAGACTAAACTTTAACATTCAGAGTCAATGCCTAGACTGAAGACTAAACTTTAACATTCAGAGTCAATGCCTAGACTGAAGACTAAACTTTAACATTCAGAGTCAATGCCTAGACTGAAGACTAAACTTTAACATTCAGAGTCAATGCCTAGACTGAAGACTAAGACTTTAACATTCAGAGTCAATGCCTAGACTGAAGACTAAACTTTAACATTCAGAGTCAATGCCTAGACTGAAGACTAAACTTTAACATTCAGAGTCAATGCCTAGACTGAAGACTGACTTTAACATTCAGAGTCAATGCCTAGACTGAAGACTAAACTTTAACATTCAGAGTCAATGCCTAGACTGAAGACTAAACTTTAACATTCAGAGTCAATGCCTAGACTGAAGACTAAACTTTAACATTCAGAGTCAATGCCTAGACTGAAGACTAAACTTTAACATTCAGAGTCAATGCCTAGACTGAAGACTAAACTTTAACATTCAGAGTCAATTAGACTTTAACATTCCTAGACTGAAGAGTCAATGCCTAGACTGAAGACTAAACTTTAACATTCAGAGTCAATGCCTAGACTGAAGACTAAACTTTAACATTCAGAGTCAATGCCTAGACTGAAGACTAAACTTTAACATTCAGAGTCAATGCCTAGACTGAAGACTAAACTTTAACATTCAGAGTCAATGCCTAGACTGAAGACTAAACTTTAACATTCAGAGTCAATGCCTAGACTGAAGACTAAACTTTAACATTCAGACATTCAGAGTCAATGCCTAGACTGAAGACTAAACTTTAACATTCAGAGTCAATGCCTAGACTGAAGACTAAACTTTAACATTCAGAGTCAATGCCTAGACTGAAGACTAAACTTTAACATTCAGAGTCAATGCCTAGACTGAAGACTAAACTTTAACATTCAGAGTCAATGCCTAGACTGAAGACTAAACTTTAACATTCAGAGTCAATGCCTAGACTGAAGACTAAACTTTAACATTCAGAGTCAATGCCTAGACTGAAGACTAAACTTTAACATTCAGAGTCAATGCCTAGACTGAAGACTAAACTTTAACATTCAGAGTCAATGCCTAGACTGAAGACTAAACTTTAACATTCAGAGTCAATGCCTAGACTGAAGACTAAACTTTAACATTCAGAGTCAATGCCTAGACTGAAGACTAAACTTTAACATTCAGAGTCAATGCCTAGACTGAAGACTAAACTTTAACATTCAGAGTCAATGCCTAGACTGAAGACTAAACTTTAACATTCAGAGTCAATGCCTAGACTGAAACTTTAACATTCAGAGTCAATGCCTAGACTGAAGACTAAACTTTAACATTCAGAGTCAATGCCTAGACTGAAGACTAAACTTTAACATTCAGAGTCAATGCCTAGACTGAAGACTAAACTTTAACATTCAGAGTCAATGCCTAGACTGAAGACTAAACTTTAACATTCAGAGTCAATGCCTAGACTGAAGACTGAAGACTAAACTTTAACATTAACATTCAGAGTCAATGCCTAGACTGAAGACTAAACTTTAACATTCAGAGTCAATGCCTAGACTGAAGACTAAACTTTAACATTCAGAGTCAATGCCTAGACTGAAGACTAAACTTTAACATTCAGAGTCAATGCCTAGACTGAAGACTAAACTTTAACATTCAGAGTCAATGCCTAGACTGAAGACTAAACTTTAACATTCAGAGTCAATGCCTAGACTGAAGACTAAACTTTAACATTCAGAGTCAATGCCTAGACTGAAGACTAAACTTTAACATTCAGAGTCAATGCCTAGACTGAAGACTAAACTTTAACATTCAGAGTCAATGCCTAGACTGAAGACTAAACTTTAACATTCAGAGTCAATGCCTAGACTGAAGACTAAACTTTAACATTCAGAGTCAATGCCTAGACTGAAGACTAAACTTTAACATTCAGAGTCAATGCCTAGACTGAAGACTAAACTTTAACATTCAGAGTCAATGCCTAGACAGAGTCAATGCCTAGACTGAAGACTAAACTTTAACATTGAGTCAATGCCTAGACTGAAGACTAAACTTTAACATTCAGAGTCAATGCCTAGACTGAAGACTAAACTTTAACATTCAGAGTCAATGCCTAGACTGAAGACTAAACTTTAACATTCAGAGTCAATGCCTAGACTGAAGACTAAACTTTAACATTCAGAGTCAATGCCTAGACTGAAGACTAAACTTTAACATTCAGAGTCAATGCCTAGACTGAAGACTAAACTTTAACATTCAGAGTCAATGCCTAGACTGAAGACTAAACTTTAACATTCAGTCAATGCCTAGACTGAAGACTAAACTTTAACATTCAGAGTCAATGCCTAGACTGAAGACTAAACTTTAACATTCAGAGTCAATGCCTAGACTGAAGACTAAACTTTAACATTCAGAGTCAATGCCTAGACTGAAGACTAAACTTTAACATTCAGAGTCAATGCCTAGACTGAAGACTAAACTTTAACATTCAGAGTCAATGCCTAGACTGAAGACTAAACTTTAACATTCAGAGTCAATGCCTAGACTGAAGACTAAACTTTAACATTCAGAGTCAATGCCTAGACTGAAGACTAAACTTTAACATTCAGAGTCAATGCCTAGACTGAAGACTAAACTTTAACATTCAGAGTCAATGCCTAGACTGAAGACTAAACTTTAACATTCAGAGTCAATGCCTAGACTGAAGACTAAACTTTAACATTCAGAGTCAATGCCTAGACTGAAGACTAAACTTTAACATTCAGAGTCAATGCCTAGACTGAAGACTAAACTTTAACATTCAGAGTCAATGCCTAGACTGAAGACTAACCTTTAACATTCAGAGTCAATGCCTATACTGAAGACTAAACTTTAACATTCAAAGTCAATGCCTAGACTGAAGACTAAACTTTAACATTCAGACATTCAGAGTCAATGCCTAGACTGAAGACTAAACTTTAACATTCAGAGTCAATGCCTAGACTGAAGACTAAACTTTAACATTCAGAGTCAATGCCTAGACTGGAGACTAAACTTTAACATTCAGAGTCAAGCCTAGACTGAAGACTAGACTTTAACATTCAGAGTCAATGCCTAGACTGAAGACTAAACTTTAACATTCAGAGTCAATGCCTAGACTGAAGACTAAACTTTAACATTCAGACATTAGACTGAAGACTAAACTTTAACATTCAGAGTCAATGCCTAGACTGAAGACTAAACTTTAACATTCAGAGTCAATGCCTAGACTGAAGACTAAACTTTAACATTCAGAGTCAATGCCTAGACTGAAGACTAAACTTTAACATTCAGAGTCAATGCCTAGACTGAAGACTAAACTTTAACATTAAGTCAATGCCTAGACTGAAGACTAAACTTTAACATTCAGAGTCAATGCCTAGACTGAAGACTAAACTTTAACATTCAGAGTCAAAGACTGAAGACTAAACTTTAACATTCAGAGTCAATGCCTAGACTGAAGACTAAACTTTAACATTCAGAGTCAATGCCTAGACTGAAGACTAAACTTTAACATTCAGAGTCAATGCCTAGACTGAAGACTAAACTTTAACATTCAGAGTCAATGCCTAGACTGAAGACTAAACTTTAACATTCAGAGTCAATGCCTAGACTGAAGACTAAACTTTAACATTCAGAGTCAATGCCTAGACTGAAGACTAAACTTTAACATTCAGAGTCAATGCCTAGACTGAAGACTAAACTTTAACATTCAGAGTCAATGCCTAGACTGAAGACTAAACTTTAACATTCAGAGTCAATGCCTAGACTGAAGACTAAACTTTAACATTCAGAGTCAATGCCTAGACTGAAGACTCAGAAGATCAATGCCTAGACTGAAGAGACTTTAACATTCAGAGTCAATGCCTAGACTGAAGACTAAACTTTAACATTCAGAGTCAATGCCTAGACTGAAGACTAAACTTTAACATTCAGAGTCAATGCCAGACTGAAGACTAAACTTTAACATTCAGAGTCAACTAGACTGAAGACTAAACTTTAACATTCAGAGTCAATGCCTAGACTGAAGACTAAACTTTAACATTCAGAGTCAATGCCTAGACTGAAGACTAAACTTTAACATTCAGAGTCAATGCCTAGACTGAAGACTAAACTTTAACATTCAGAGTCAATGCCTAGACTGAAGACTAAACTTTAACATTCAGAGTCAATGCCTAGACTGAAGACTAAACTTTAACATTCAGAGTCAATGCCTAGACTGAAGACTAAACTTTAACATTCAGAGTCAATGCCTAGACATTCAGAGTCAATGCCTAGACTGAAGACTAAACTTTAACATTCAGAGTCAATGCCTAGA
>NC_056441.1:3654976-3747476 GCF_018296145.1 Oncorhynchus tshawytscha | reverse complement strand
ACTCTGTGTTCTGAACTATGTGTTCTGTAGCTGACTCTTTGTTCTGAACTCTGTGTGTTCTGTAGCTGACTCTGTGTTCTGAACTATGTGTTCTGTAGCTGACTCTGTGTTCTGAACTATGTGTTCTGTAGCTGACTCTGTGTTCTGTAGCTGACTCTGTGTTCTGAACTATGTGTTCTGTAGCTGACTGTATTCTGTGGCTGACTCTGTGTTCTGAACTATGTGTTCTGTAGCTGACTCTTTGTTCTGAACTCTGTGTTCTGTAGCTGACTCTTTGTTCTGAACTCTGTGTTCTGTAGCTGACTCTTTGTTCTGAACTCTGTGTGTTCTGTAGCTGACTATGTGTTCTGAACTCTGTGTTCTGTAGCTGACTCAGTTTTCTGAACTCTGTGTGTTCTGTAGCTGACTATGTGTTCTGAACTCTGTGTTCTGTAGCTGACTCTTTGTTCTGAACTCTGTGTTCTGTAGCTGATTGTGTTCTGTAGCTGATTGTGTTCTGTAGCTGATTGTGTTCTGTAGCTGATTGTGTTCTGTAGCTGACTCTGTGTTCTGAACTATGTGTTCTGTAGCTGACTCTGTGTTCTGAACTATGTGTTCTGTAGCTGATTGTGTTCTGTAGCTGATTGTGTTCTGTAGCTGACTCTGTGTTCTGTAGCTGACTCTGTGTTCTGTAGCTGACTATGTGTTCTGAACTCTGTGTTCTGTGGCTGACTCTTTGTTCTGAACTCTGTGTTCTGTAGCTGATTGTGTTCTGTAGCTGATTGTGTTCTGTAGCTGACTCTGTGTTCTGTAGCTGATTGTGTTCTGTAGCTGACTATGTGTTCTGAACTCTGTGTTCTGTAGCTGACTCTTTGTTCTGAACTCTGTGTTCTGTAGCTGATTGTGTTCTGTAGCTGATTGTGTTCTGTAGCTGACTCTGTGTTCTGTAGCTGACTCTGTGTTCTGTAGCTGACTATGTGTTCTGAACTCTGTGTTCTGTAGCTGACTCTTTGTTCTGAACTCTGTGTTCTGTAGCTGATTGTGTTCTGTAGCTGATTGTGTTCTGTAGCTGATTGTGTTCTGTAGCTGATTGTGTTCTGTAGCTGATTGTGTTCTGTAGCTGATTGTGTTCTGTAGCTGATTGTGTTCTGTAGCTGATTGTGTTCTGTAGCTGATTGTGTTCTGTAGCTGACTCTGTGTTATGTGGCTGACTGTGTTTTGAACTCTGTGTTCTGTAGCTGAATCAGTTTTATGAACTCTGTGTTATGTGGCTGACTGTGTTTTGAACTCTGTGTTCTGTAGCTGATTGTGTTCTGTAGCTGATGGTGTTCTGTAGCTGACTCAGTTTTCTGAACTCTGTGTTCTGTAGCTGACGACTCAGTGAGCATTATTCATTGTGTCTGAGGGAGAATAGGATATAGCCTCGCTTCTCTTCTGCACCTAGCTGGGATAGTGGAAGAAAACACTTTGAACTCACACAAGCACTTACACTGATGCAAACCCAGTTGAATTGTTCATTTACCAATGTGACAAAAGCCTTCTCATTAATTCTTAAAATGAAAATCTAGAAATTAAGTAGTCTAGCCAAACCAGAAATCGAGGCCGAACTTCATGAAATGCACCCTCTATTGCTGAAACCCCAAGGCTAATTTGCCAGGATTTGTCTCTGACTTGATTCCCTGTGCGGGTTTCATAGTGAGTCTCTTTCCCAAAGGGGATTACGGATTAGTAATTTACAAGTTTATATCTCAGCCAGCACTGTGAAAGAATCTTCTGATCTCCAATTCAATTCCAGCTGATCAGTGACTGTCAAAACCAAACACTCAGGAGGGCTAGAACTGAGCTCCGCATCACAGGGACTGGTGAGTGTGTAAATGTGTGTGTGCATGCGAGTGTGCGTGTGACAGAGCAGGAGAGAGAAAAGGAGACAGCGAGATTGGAAGGAATGAAAGAGAGATAGAGAGAGAGAGAGCTGGGATACATCTTTCCCTGCTCTCTGCCTGCTTTGTAATCTGTCAGAGTGCAGTATCCAGGGATTGTTATCATATTGTGATCAGGCTGGAGTCTGGCAGAGATACTGGACAAGAGAAGGATAGAGATAGGAGATAGACAGGCCAAGGGTCTGGGAAATGGAGGAACGGAGAGGGCAGCTGATATGAGGACACACAGTCAGAAACAAACATAATGAGGGTGGAGTGGGAAGAGGAACAAAGAGAGTGAGAGATTGCGTATACTAAAACTCTTTAACATCATCCTTAGCTCTGACATATTCCCCAATATTTGGAACTAAGGACTGATCACCCCAATCCACAAAAGTGAAGACAAATTTGACCCCAATAACTACCATGGGATATGCGTCAACAGCAAACTTGGGAAAATCCTCAGCATTATCATTAACAGCAGACTCATATATTTACTCAATGAAAACTATGTACTGAGCAAATGTCAAATTGGCTTTTTACCAAATTACCGTACAACAGACCATGTATTCACCCTGCACACCATAATTGACATACAAACAAACCAAAACAAAGACAAAGTCTTCTCATGCTTTGTTGATTTCAAAAAGCCCTTGACTCAATTTGGCATGAGGGTCTGCTATACAAACTGATGGAAAGAGGTGTCTGGGGGAAAAAAGTAAGACATTATAAAATCCATGTACACAAACAACAAGTGTGCAGTTAAAATTGGCAAAAACACACACAGTTCTTCCCACATGGCCGTGGGGTGAGACAGGGATGCAGATTAAGCCCCACCCTCTTCAACATATATATCAACGAATTGGCGCGGACACTAGAAATGTCTGCAGCACCCGGCCTCACCCTACTAGAATCCGAAGTCAAATGTCTACTGTTTGCTGATGATCTGGTGCTTATGTCACCAACCAAGGAGGGCCTACAGCAGCACCTAGATCTTATGCACAGATTCTGTCAGACCTGGGCCCTGACAGTAAATCTCAGTAAGACCAAAATAATGGTGTTCCAAAAAAGGTCCAGTCACCAGGACCACAAATACAAATTCCATTTAGACACCGTTGCCCTAGAGCACACAAAAAGCTATACATAACTTGGCCTAAACATCAGCACCACAGGTAACTTCCACAAAGCTGTGAACGATCTGAGAACGATCTGAGAGTCAAGGCAAGAAGGGCATTCTATGCCATCAAAAGGAACATCAATTTCAACATACCAATTAGGATCTGGCTAAAAATACTTGAATCAGTCTTAGAAACCATTGCCCTTTATGGTTGTGAGGTCTGTGGTCCGCTCACCAAGCAAGAATTCACAAAATGTGGCAAATACCAAATTGAGGCTCTGCATTCAGAATTCTTCAAAAATATCCTCCGTGTACAACGTAGAACACCAAATAATGCATGCAGAGCAGAATTAGGCCGATACCCACTAATTATCAAAATACAGGAGAGAGCCGTTAAAACCTCTTGAGCTTACTTGAGACGCAGATGTCCCACCTAGAGCTCTGGAAATGCAAATGCGCTACGCTACACGCTAATAGTATTAGTTAAAACGCAAACGTTCATTAAAATACACATGCTTGGTATTGAAATAAAGCTACAGTCATTGTGAATCTAGCCACCGAGTCAGATTTTTAAAATGCTTTTCGGCGAAAGCATGAGAAGCTATTATCTGATAGCATGCAACACCCCAAAAGACCCGTAGGGGATGTAAACAAAAGAATTAGCATAGTCGGCGCTACACAAACCGCACAATAAAATATAAAACATTAATTACCTTTGACCATCTTCTTTCTTTGCACACCTTGATGTCCCATAATCAATACTGGGTCTTTTTTTGGATTAAATCGGTCCATATATAGCCTAGATATCGATCTATGAAGACTGTGTGATAAACGGAAAAAAATAGCGTTTCATAACGTAACGTCATATTTTAAATGTTAAAAATTCGACGATAAACTTTCACAAAACACTTCGAAATACCTTTCTAATGCAACTTTAGGTATAACTACACGTTAATAAGCTATAAAAATCATCAGGAGGCGATGTAAATTCGATAGCTGGCCGTGTGGAAAAATGTCCGGAAAAACACAAAGACAATGCCTCGGGTTGGTGGTCGGAGGGAATCGGTTCCCTTTGGTCGGATCTACCAAGAATCAAATCAGAATCAAATGAGGAGACTCTATACATCCTGTGGAAGCTGTAGGTACTGCAAGCTCGGCCTCATTTAATACGGTTCACCTTCAACAGTTCCTGGGAGTGGCGCATGGATATTTTTTTCCATCTCCAGTGATCAGATTTTCCTGCGCTTTTCGATGAAACAGACGTTCTGTTATAGTCACAGCCGTGATTTAAACAGTTTTGGAAACGTCTGAGTGTTTTCTATCCACACATACTAATCATATGCATATACTATATTCCTGGCCTGAGTAGCAGGACGCCAAAATGTTGCGCGATTTTTAACAGAATTTCCGAAAAAGTAGGGGGGAAGCTTAACAGGTTTTAACAGGCTCTAAGGCTCTAACATTTAGAACGTAAACAACTAGTGTTTGTCTGTCTCTCTATCCATAGATTTGTATTGTACACTTGATGAACTGAAAGGCCAGTGTGTGTTTGGGTTTGTGTGTGTGTGTGTTTGTGTGTGTGTGTGTGTGTCAGGGCCCATCAGTAAAGGCATCTAAGACAGCAGCAAGCAGATCAATTGACCTTCTGCAGCCCTGGAGAGCGATTGGCCAGTGATTAGGGGAGGAGGTAGACAACAGAAAAGAGGAGAGAGGTGAAGGTGAGGAGAAGAGACGACCTGAGGGGTCCAAGGGAACTCTAGCGTTCCTAAAATAAACCTTAGGGTCAGAGGGGTACGCCCAGTGCCCCGTCCCAAATCCTCTCCAATTCCTGTGAAATCCAGACTTTAAAGACAGAGAGATCTGGCGATGTTCTGTTTGCGGTCCGACCGCCTTCGACCTCTCTTCGACCGCTGCCTAGTTCTATCCCCTGAGTACATAGTGCTGGTGTGATCCTGAAAAGCTGCTAAGTGAGTTTCTCTCCTTGATACACCCAGACAGCAAGGGAGGTGAGATGGTATGGGGAACAGCAGTTCTCAGAAAGAGGACAAGGGAGATGAAAGCATGAGAAATAACATTTATTTGGGCATGAGCAACCTCAAGTACACATTCATAACCAAGGAGTTCAGTTAGTATTTCACTGGACACAATCAACCTGTTCCTAAATGTGTCGCTTACAGTTACATAATAGGAAATAAGCTGTCAATGAGTCTCTTATTGGTCGGTTTCATTCTGCCAGTCTCATATTGATCGGTTTCATTCTGCCAGTCTCTAATTGGTCGGTTTCATTCTGCCAGTCTCTTATTGGTCGGTTTCATTCTGCCAGTCTATTATTGGTCGGTTTCATTCTGCCAGTCTCTTATTGGTCGGTTTCATTCTGCCAGTCTATAATTGGTTGGGTTAATTCTGCCAGTCTCTTATTGGTCGGTTTTATTCTGCCAGTCTCTTATTTGTCGGTTTCATTCTTCCAGTCTATATTTGGTTGGGGTAATTCTGGCCGTCTATAATTGGTTGGGTTAATTCTGGCAGTCTATTATTGGTTGGTTTCATTCTTCCAGTCTGTTATTGGTTGGTTTCATTACGCCCCCTTAAACCCTCCTGAAGTAGTAAACGGTACATCTGAAGTAAACAGTAGTTTCATTAGGAATCAATGATGATCCACCACAATGGATTTTGAGAGCCCCCTCTCTTCTCTCTTACCCTCCTGCAGTAGAGCAGTGGTGAAACGGATGAAATATTGTCCTTCAGGGAGTAATGATCCCAGCGATGACACTGACAAGCAGAGGGTGCTGAAATGAGTGCTCTGTGTGGTGTTGTAGTGAGTGGAACTGTTCAAGGTGCTGAAATGAGTGCTCGGTCTGGTGTTAAAGAGAGTGGAACTGTCTGTGGTGCTGAAATGAGAGCTATGTCTGGTGTTATAGTGAGTGGAACTGTTCAAGGTGCTGAAAAAAAGGTGGAGGTATCCATTATTCTGGTGTAAACGTAGTGCTGAAAATGAAGGTGTTTTGCCACACCTACACTCACGTACTTTGCTGTACTGTTCATCACATGCTTAGATTCTCATCTAACAAATGTATATTAGTTACCGGGGACTAAAAAATACTTCTGCAGAGCATCCTGGCTCTCAGTCTTGATCAGTGTTAACTCAGAGATAGTCGAGAGATGGAGAGACAAAGAGATACATGGGACAAGGCTTTAGTGTATGACAGACTGATGAAAAAGATGGAGAGAATGGAAGAGATACAGAGGGAGGAGAGCATTTCTTTTGGATAAAACAAAGATGAGAGGATCAGAAGAGAGAAAGAGAGAGAGACAGAGACAGAGAGACAAAGATGTCTACTGTTAATTTTTATTGTTTATTTTACTTTATATATTATCTACCTCACTTGCTTTGGCAATGTTAACACATGTTTCCCATGCCAATAAAGCCCTTGAATTGAATTGAATTGAATTGAGAGAGAGCGAGAGAGACAGAGAGAGAGAGATAGAGAGACTGAGAGACAGAGAGAGAGAAAGAGAGAGAGAAAGAGACAGAAAAAGAGAGAGAGAAAGAGACAGAGAAAGAGAGCGAGATAGAGAGAGAGAGAGAGACAGAGAGACAGAGAGACAGAGAGACAGAGAGAGAGACAGACAGAGAGACAGAGAGAGAGACAGAGAGACAGAGAGAGAGAGACAGACAGAGAGACAGAGAGAGACACAGAGAGAGAGAGAGAGACAGAGAGACAGAGAGACAGAGAGAGAGAGAGACAGAGAGACAGAGAGACAGAGAGACAGAGAGAGAGAGAGAGACAGAGAGACAGAGAGAGAGACAGACAGAGAGACAGAGAGAGAGAGAGACAGAGAGAGAGAGAGAGACAGAGAGACAGAGAGAGAGACAGACAGAGAGACAGAGATAGAGAGACAGACAGAGAGACAGAGAGACAGAGAGACATAGAGAGAGACAGAGAGACAGAGAGACAGAGAGACAGAGAGACAGAGAGACAGAGAGAGAGACAGAGAGACAGAGAGACAGAGAGACAGAGAGAGAGACAGACAGAGAGACAGAGAGAGAGAGACAGACAGAGAGACAGAGAGACAGAGAGAGAGACAGAGAGACAGAGAGACAGAGAGACAGAGAGACAGAGAGAGAGACAGAGAGACAGAGAGACAGAGAGACAGAGAGACAGAGAGACAGAGAGAGAAAGTTAAGACACGGACAAAAAGGGGAGTTGAGTGTAAGAAAATCCACTGTAATGTCACCATTCCGGCATTTCTAAATGTTTCTCTCATCTCTCTGTTTCCTCCGCTCCTTCCTTATTTCATCCTCTCTTCTCTCCTACCTGTTTTCCTCCTTTATCCTCCTCCTCTGCCCTTTACTCCTTCTTTACTCTTTCCATCTCTTGTCTTCTACTAGAGTAACGCCCCCTTGCCTCTTTTTACCTTATCATGCAATGCAGTCATCTGAAGTTCTCTCTCTCTTTTGCTCCTTCTCTCCCTCTTCCTCCTCCCTTTCCGTCCCTCTTTCCCCCACTCTCTCCTCTCTTTCCCCCTCCCTCCCTCCCTCCCCACCGCTGTCCCCTCTCCCAGATCTCTATGCCTGCGGCCCCTCCCCTCCCTTCTAAATGTGTGGGCCGACATTTCCCTGCAGCACTGTGATGTATATCTGACCTTTGATGTGTTCTCTTCCTGTCCCGAAGCCTGAGGCCCAATTAAACTAATAACCCCACGAGCCTGAAACCCTCCTCTCCTCCCACTCTCTGTCTCCCTCTCTCGCTCCCCTCTTTCCCTCTGTCTTCATTGTCTCTGTTCCTCTCCTCTATTCAGTGTGTATGCACTGTATTACATACCCATAATATCCCAAGGTATTATTATAGAAAACCCAAAGGGCTGACTTTGTGCTTTTCACTTGTACTTTTCCATCTCACCAAAAGAGGGTGACACTAGGGCCTTAACAGACCATAATATGGCCTCAGTCACATGGACCTGATCACACTGTCCTCCTAGCTGTGTCCCTCACTGTCCTACTAGCTGTGTCCCTCGGTGTCCTGCTAGCTGTGTACCTCAATGTCCTCCTAGCTGTGTCCCTCGCTGTCCTGCTACCTGTGTCCCTCGCTGTCCTTCTACCTGTGTCCCTCGCTGTCCTCCTAGCTGTGTACCTCGCTGTCCTGCTAGCTGTGACCCTCGCTGTCCTGCTAGCTGTGTAACTCGCTGTCCTGCTACCTGTGTCCCTCGCTGTCCTGCTACCTGTGTCCCTCGCTGTCCTGCTACCTGTGTCCCTCGCTGTCCTCCTAGCTGTGTCCCTCGCTGTCCTGCTAGCTGTGTCCCTCACTGTCCTGCTAGCTGTGTCCCTCACTGTCCTGTTAGCTGTGTCCCTCACTGTCCTGCTAGCTGTGTCCCTCACTGTCCTGCTAGCTGTGTACCTCACTGTCCTCCTTGCTGTGTCCCTCACTGTCCTGCTAGCTGTGTTCCTCGCTGTCCTGCTAGCTGTGTCCCTTGATGTCCTGCTAGCTGTGTCCCTCGCTGTCCTGCTAGCTGTGTCCCTCGCTGTCCTGCTAGCTGTGTCCCTTGCTGTCCTGCTAGCTGAGTCCCTCACTGTCCTGCTAGCTGTGTCCCTTGATGTCCTGCTAGCTGTGTCACTTGCTGTCCTGCTAGCTGTGTCCCTCACTGTCCTGCTAGCTGTGTCCCTTGATGTCCTGCTAGCTGTGTCCCTTGATGTCCTGCTAGCTGTGTCCCTCGCTGTCCAGCTAGCTGTGTCCCTCACTGTCCTGCTAGCTGTGTCCCTCACTGTCCTGTTAGCTGTGTCCCTCGCTGTCCTCCTAGCTGTGTCCCTTGCTGTCCTGCTAGCTGTGTCCCTCACTGTCCTGCTAGCTGTGTCCCTCGCTGTCCTGCTAGCTGTGTACCTCACTGTCCTGCTAGCTGTGTCCCTCGTTCTCCTCCTAGCTGTGTCCCTTGCTGTCCTGCTAGCTGTGTCCCTCACTGTCCTGCTAGCTGCGTCCCTCGCTGTCCTGTTAGCTGTGTACCTCACTGTCCTCCTAGCTGTGTCCCTCGCTGTCATCCTAGTTGTGTCCATAGCTGTCCTGCTAGCTGTGTCCCTTGATGTCCTGCTAGCTTTGTCCCTCGCTGTCCTGCTAGCTGTGTCCCTCACTGTCCTCCTAGCTGTGTCCCTTGCTGTCCTGCTAGCTGTGTCCCTCACTGTCCTGCTAGCTGCGTCCCTCGCTGTCCTGTTAGCTGTGTACCTCACTGTCCTCCTAGCTGTGTCCCTCGCTGTCATCCTAGTTGTGTCCATAGCTGTCCTGCTAGCTGTGTCCCTTGATGTCCTGCTACCTGTGTCCCTCGCTGTCCTGCTAGCTGTGTCCCTCGTTGTCCTGCTAGCTGTGTCCCTCGCTGTCCTCCTAGCTGTGTCCCTTGCTGTCCTGCTAGCTGTGTCCCTCACTGTGCTGCTAGCTGTGTCCCTCGCTGTCCTGCTAGCTGTGTACCTCACTGTCCTGCTAGCTGTGTCCCTCGCTATCCTCCTAGCTTTGTCCCTTGCTGTCCTCCTTGCTGTGTCCCTCACTGTCCTGCTAGCTGTGTTCCTCGCTGTCCTGCTAGCTGTGTCCCTTGATGTCCTGCTAGCTGTGTCCCTCGCTGTCCTGCTAGCTGTGTCCCTCGCTGTCCTGCTAGCTGTGTCCCTTGCTGTCCTGCTAGCTGAGTCCCTCACTGTCCTGCTAGCTGTGTCCCTTGATGTCCTGCTAGCTGTGTCACTTGCTGTCCTGCTAGCTGTGTCCCTCACTGTCCTGCTAGCTGTGTCCCTTGATGTCCTGCTAGCTGTGTCCCTTGATGTCCTGCTAGCTGTGTCCCTCGCTGTCCAGCTAGCTGTGTCCCTCACTGTCCTGTTAGCTGTGTCCCTCACTGTCCTGTTAGCTGTGTCCCTCGCTGTCCTCCTAGCTGTGTCCCTTGCTGTCCTGCTAGCTGTGTCCCTCACTGTCCTGCTAGCTGTGTCCCTCGCTGTCCTGCTAGCTGTGTACCTCACTGTCCTGCTAGCTGTGTCCCTCGTTCTCCTCCTAGCTGTGTCCCTTGCTGTCCTGCTAGCTGTGTCCCTCACTGTCCTGCTAGCTGCGTCCCTCGCTGTCCTGTTAGCTGTGTACCTCACTGTCCTCCTAGCTGTGTCCCTCGCTGTCATCCTAGTTGTGTCCATAGCTGTCCTGCTAGCTGTGTCCCTTGATGTCCTGCTAGCTTTGTCCTCGCTGTCCTGCTAGCTGTGTCCCTCACTGTCCTCCTAGCTGTGTCCCTTGCTGTCCTGCTAGCTGTGTCCCTCACTGTCCTGCTAGCTGCGTCCTCGCTGTCCTGTTAGCTGTGTACCTCACTGTCCTCCTAGCTGTGTCCCTCGCTGTCATCCTAGTTGTGTCCATAGCTGTCCTGCTAGCTGTGTCCCTTGATGTCCTGCTACCTGTGTCCCTCGCTGTCCTGCTAGCTGTGTCCCTCGTTGTCCTGCTAGCTGTGTCCCTCGCTGTCCTCCTAGCTGTGTCCCTTGCTGTCCTGCTAGCTGTGTCCCTCACTGTGCTGCTAGCTGTGTCCCTCGCTGTCCTGCTAGCTGTGTACCTCACTGTCCTGCTAGCTGTGTCCCTCGCTATCCTCCTAGCTTTGTCCCTTGCTGTCCTGCTTGCTGTGTCCCTCACTGTCCTGCTAACTGCGTCCCTCGCTGTCCTGTTAGCTGTGTACCTCACTGTCCTCCTGGCTGTGTCGCTCACTGTCCTGCTAGCTGTGTCCCTCGTCCTGCTAGCTGTGTCCCTCGCTGTCCTCCTAGTTGTGTCCATAGCTGTCCTGCTAGCTGTGTCCCTTGATGTCCTGCTAGCTTTGTCCCTCGCTGTCCTGCTAGCTGTGTCCCTTGCTGTCTTCCTAGCTGTGTCCCTCACTGTCCTGCCAGCTGTGTCCCTCGCTGTCCTGCTAGCTGTGTCCCTCGTTGTCCTGCTAGCTGTGTCCCTCGCTGTTCTCCTAGTTTTGTCCATAGCTGTCCTGCTAGCTGTGTCCCTTGATGTCCTGCTAGCTTTGTCCTCGCTGTCCTGCTAGCTGTGTCCCTCGCTGTCCTGCTAGCTGTGTCCCTCACTGTCCTGCTAGCTGTGTCCCTTGATGTCCTGCTAGCTTTATCCCTCGCTGTCCTGCTAGCTGTGTCCCTCGCTGTCCTGCTAACTGTGTCCCTCACTGTCCTGCTAGCTGTGTCCCTCACTGTCCTGCTAGCTGTGTACCTCACTGTCTTGCTAGCAGTATCCCTCGCTGTCCTGCTAGCTGTGTCCCTCGCTGTCCTGCTTGCTGTGTCCCTCGCTGTCCTACTAGCTGTGTACCTCGCTGTCCTGCTAGCTGTGTACCTCGCTGTCCTACTAGCTGTGTACTTCGCTGTCCTGCTAGCTGTGTCCCTAACTGTCCTCCTAGCTGTGTCCCTCGCTGTCTGGCTAGCTGTGTCCCTCACTGTCCTCCTAGCTGTGTCCCTGGCTGTCCTGCTAACTCTGTCCCTCGCTGTCCTCCTAGCTGTGTCCCTCGCTGTCCTGCTAGCTATGTAACTCACTGTCCTGCTACCTGTGTACCTCGCTGTCCTGCTAGCTGTGTACCTCGCTGTCCTCCTAGCGGTGTCCCTCGCTGTCCTGATAGCTGTGTCCCTCCCCTGTCCGGCTAGCTGTTTCCCTCGCTGTCCTGCTAGCTGTGTCCCTCGCTGTCCTGCTAACTGTGTCCCTCACTGTCCTGCTAGCTGTGTACCTCGCTGTCTTGCTAGCAGTATCCCTCGCTGTCCTTCTAGCTGTGTCCCTCGCTGTCCTGCTTGCTGTGTCCCACGCTGTCCTCCTAGCTGTGTACCTCGCTGTCCTGCTAGCTGTGTCCCTCGCTGTCCTGATAGCTGTGTCCCTCGCTGTCCGGCTAGCTGTGTACCTCGCTGTCCTGATAGCTGTGTCCCTTACTGTCCTGCTAACTGTGTCCCTCGCTGTCCTGATAGCTGTGTCCCTCGCTGTCCTGATAGCTGTGTAACTCACTGTCCTGATAGCGGTGTACCTCACTGTTCTACTGCATTCAATAATGCATTAGTACAGCTGACCCCGGTGGCTTTAAGACACTGCTCCAACTATACTGAACAAAAACAATAACTGCAACATGAAACACTTTCAGCAGTTTTACTGAACTACAGTTCATAGTTCAGATGAAGACATCAGTAAATCAAAAATACATTCATTAGGCCTTAATCTATGGACTTCACATGACTGGGTTTAGCCATAGGTGTGCCAGGGAGGGCATAGGCCCAACCACATGGCAGCCAGTCAGTCCCACCCACTGGGGAGCCAGGCCCAGCCAATCAGAAGGAGATTTCTTCTCCACATAAGGTCTTCATTAAAGACAGAAATACACCTCAGTTTCATCATCGTTCCGGTTGGGTGGTTTCAGACGATTCCACAGGTGAAGAAGCCGGAAGAAGAGGTCCTGGGCTGGCGTGGTTACACGTGGTTTGGGGTTATGAGGCCGGATGGACATACTGCAAATCTCACTTAAAACGACATTGAATGTGGCTTAAGGTAGAGAAATTAACAGTTATAATAAAGAAAATGCATCAAGGATAAACACTTCATAGTACAGGACATATGAACCTACAACAGACAATTCAGTGGTCATGCCAGGATGAGGCCATGAATAACTTCTTCAGACCGTTCATGTGGTTCCAAGACACTGATCAGGTTATCAGGTACATGTGGTTCCAAGACACTGATCAGGTTATCAGGTACATGTGGTTCCAAGACACTGATCAGGTTATCAGGTACATGTGGTTCCAAGACACTGATCAGGTTATCAGGTACATGTGGTTCCAAGACACTGATCAGGTTATCAGGTACATGTGGTTCCAAGACACTGATCAGGTTATCAGGTACATGTGGTTCCAAGACACTGATCAGGTTATCAGGTACATGTGGTTCCAAGACACTGATCAGGTTATCAGGTACATGTGGTTCCAAGACACTGATCAGGTTATCAGGTACATGTGGTTCCAAGACACTGATCAGGTTATCAGGTACATGTGGTTCCAAGACACTGATCAGGTTATCAGGTACATGTGGTTCCAAGACACTGATCAGGTTATCAGGTACATGTGGTTCCAAGACACTGATCAGGTTATCAGGTACATGTGGTTCCAAGACACTGATCAGGTTATCAGGTACATGTGGTTCCAAGACACTGATCAGGTTATCAGGTACATGTGGTTCCAAGACACTGATCAGGTTATCAGGTACATGTGGTTCCAAGACACTGATCAGGTTATCAGGTACATGTGGTTCCAAGACACTGATCAGGTTATCAGGTACATGTGGTTCCAAGACACTGATCAGGTTATCAGGTACATGTGGTTCCAAGACACTGATCAGGTTATCAGGTACATGTGGTTCCAAGACACTGATCAGGTTATCAGGTACATGTGGTTCCAAGACACTGATCAGGTTATCAGGTACATGTGGTTCCAAGACACTGATCAGGTTATCAGGTACATGTGGTTCCAAGACACTGATCAGGTTATCAGGTACATGTGGTTCCAAGACACTGATCAGGTTATCAGGTACATGTGGTTCCAAGACACTGATCAGGTTATCAGGTACATGTGGTTCCAAGACACTGATCAGGTTATCAGGTACATGTGGTTCCAAGACACTGATCAGGTTATCAGGTACATGTGGTTCCAAGACACTGATCAGGTTATCAGGTACATGTGGTTCCAAGACACTGATCAGGTTATCAGGTACATGTGGTTCCAAGACACTGATCAGGTTATCAGGTACATGTGGTTCCAAGACACTGATCAGGTTATCAGGTACATGTGGTTCCAAGACACTGATCAGGTTATCAGGTACATGTGGTTCCAAGACACTGATCAGGTTATCAGGGTACATGTGGTTCCAAGACACTGATCAGGTTATCAGGTACATGTGGTTCCAAGACACTGATCAGGTTATCAGGTACATGTGGTTCCAAGACACTGATCAGGTTATCAGGTACATGTGGTTCCAAGACACTGATCAGGTTATCAGGTACATGTGGTTCCAAGACACTGATCAGGTTATCAGGTACATGTGGTTCCAAGACACTGATCAGGTTATCAGGTACATGTGGTTCCAAGACACTGATCAGGTTATCAGGACAAGTGGTTCCAAGACACTGATCAGGTTATCAGGTACATGTGGTTCCAAGACACTGATCAGGTTATCAGGTACATGTGGTTCCAAGACACCGATCAGGTTATCAGGTACATGTGGTTCCAAGACACTGATCAGGTTATCAGGTACATGTGGTTCCAAGACACTGATCAGGTTATCAGGTACATGTGGTTCCAAGACACTGATCAGGTTATCAGGTACATGTGGTTCCAAGACACTGATCAGGTTATCAGGTACATGTGGTTCCAAGACACTGATCAGGTTATCAGGTACATGTGGTTCCAAGACACCGATCAGGTTATCAGGTACATGTGGTTCCAAGACACCGATCAGGTTATCAGGTACATGTGGTTCCAAGACACCGATCAGGTTATCAGGTACATGTGGTTCCAAGACACTGATCAGGTTATCAGGTACATGTGGTTCCAAGACACTGATCAGGTTATCAGGTACATGTGGTTCCAAGACACTGATCAGGTTATCAGGTACATGTGGTTCCAAGACACTGATCAGGTTATCAGGTACATGTGGTTCCAAGACACTGATCAGGTTATCAGGTACATGTGGTTCCAAGACACTGATCAGGTTATCAGGTACATGTGGTTCCAAGACACTGATCAGTGTAACGGTTTTCTAGGTGTGAAGGAGAGTCGGACCAAAATGCGGCGTGTAGATTGCGATCCATGTTTAATGAACAAACGTAAAACACAAATCAAGATTCAACACTATAAAACAAAGAACGTAACGAAAACCGAAACAGCCTATACTAGTGTAAACTAACACAGAGACAGGAACAAGGACACTAAGGACAATCACCCACAAAACCCAACACAAAACAGGCTACCTAAATATGGTTCCCAATCAGAGACAATGACTAACACCTGCCTCTGATTGAGAACCATATCAGGCCAAACATAGAAATAGACAAACCAGACACACAACATAGAATGCCCACCCAGCTCACGTCCTGACCAACACTAAAACAAGGAAAACACATACGAACGATGGTCAGACCGTGACAATCAGGTTATCTGGAGACAGGTACACGTGGTTAGTCTAAGGGATAAACACCTGGAGACAGGTTCATGTGGTTAGTCTAAGGGATAAACACCTGGAGACAGGTTCATGTGGTTAGTCTAAGGGATAAACACCTGGAGACAGGTTCATGTGGTTAGTCTAAGGGATAAACACCTGGAGACAGGTTCATGTGGTTAGTCTAAGGGATAAACACCTGGAGACAGGTTCATGTGGTTAGTCTAAGGGATAAACACCTGGAGACAGGTTCATGTGGTTAGTCTAAGGGATAAACACCTGGAGACAGGTTCATGTGGTTAGTCTAAGGGATAAACACCTGGAGACAGGTTCATGTGGTTAGTCTAAGGGATAAACATCTGGAGACAGGTACATGTGGTTAGTCTAAGGGATAAACACCTGGAGACAGGTTCATGTGGTTAGTCTAAGGGATAAACATCTGGAGACAGGTTCATGTGGTTAGTCTAAGGGATAAACACCTGGAGACAGGTTCATGTGGTTAGTCTAAGGGATAAACACCTGGAGACAGGTTCATGTGGTTAGTCTAAGGGATAAACATCTGGAGACAGGTTCATGTGGTTAGTCTAAGGGATAAACATCTGGAGACAGGTTCATGTGGTTCCAAGACACTGATCAGGTTATCTGGAGACAGGTTCATGTGGTTAGTCTAAGGGATAAACACCTGGAGACAGGTACATGTGGTTCCAAGACACTGATCAGGTTATCTGGAGACATGTGGTTAGTCTAAGGGATAAACACCTCATAGTGAGATACACCATATCAGCCTGCTATAGACAACCTAGTGGGCAGTGAGGCAGGTCAATGAAGTACACGTTAGGATTAGAGTGAGTTGACAGCCTATTCCCTTTACAGTACAATACTTTCAACCAGAGCCCTATGGATTAGGATGCCATTTGTGATGCAGACCCTACAGTACTGGAGGACTGGTGGATGTGTTGACAGTCACACAGGACTGGTGGATGTGTTGACAGTCTCGTAGGACTGGTGGATGTGTTGACAGTCTCATAGGACTGGTGGATGTGTTGACAGTCTCGTAGGACTGGTGGATGTGTTGACAGTCTCGTAGGACTGGTGGATGTGTTGACAGTCTCGTAGGACTGGTGGATGTGTTGACAGTCTCGTAGGACTGGTGGATGTGTTGACAGTCTATCCATTCTCTCATTCTTCTCTCATGGACCCTGAGTTTTGCTTCTAAATAGAGTTTCCGGGTCAGATTTCATCTCAATTCTAAGCATACCAATCAGGGGGATGACATAATGAATGACCCTGGCTCAGTGGTTAGGACCAACCCATAGTTGATTTGACTTGATGACATAATGAATGACCCTGGCTCAGTGGTTAGGACCAACCCATAGTTGATTTGACTTGATGACATAATGAATGACCCTGGCTCAGTGGTTAGGACCAACCCATAGTTGATTTGACTTGATGACATAATGAATGACCCTGGCTCGGTGGTTAGGACCAACCCATAGTTGATTTGACTTGATGACATAATGAATAACCCTGGCTCAGTGGTTAGGACCAACCCATAGTTGATTTGACTTGATGACATAATGAATGACCCTGGCTCAGTGGTTTTGGACCAACCCATAGTTGATTTGACTTGATGACATAATGAATGACCCTGGCTCAGTGGTTAGGACCAACCCATAGTTGATTTGACTTGATGACATAATGAATGACCCTGGCTCGGTGGTTAGGACCAACCCATAGTTGATTTGATTTTATGACATAATGAATGACCCTGGCTCGGTGGTTAGGACCAACCCATAGTTGATTTGACTTGATGACATAATGAATGACCCTGGCTCGGTGGTTAGGACCAACCCATAGTTGATTTGACTTGATGACATAATGAATGACCCTGGCTCGGTGGTTAGGACCAACCCATAGTTGATTTGACTTGATGACATAATGAATAACCCTGGCTCAGTGGTTAGGACCAACCCATAGTTGATTTGACTTGATGACATAATGAATGACCCTGGCTCAGTGGTTGGGACCAACCCATAGTTGATTTGACTTGATGACATAATGAATGACCCTGGCTCAGTGGTTAGGACCAACCCATAGTTGATTTGACTTGATGACATAATGAATGACCCTGGCTCAGTGGTTAGGACCAACCCATAGTTGATTTGACTTGATGACATAATGAATGACCCTGGCTCGGTGGTTAGGACCAACCCATAGTTGATTTGACTTGATGACATAATGAATAACCCTGGCTCAGTGGTTAGGACCAACCCATAGTTGATTTGACTTGATGACATAATGAATGACCCTGGCTCAGTGGTTTTGGACCAACCCATAGTTGATTTGACTTGATGACATAATGAATGACCCTGGCTCAGTGGTTAGGACCAACCCATAGTTGATTTGACTTGATGACATAATGAATGACCCTGGCTCGGTGGTTAGGACCAACCCATAGTTGATTTGACTTTATGACATAATGAATGACCCTGGCTCGGTGGTTAGGACCAACCCATAGTTGATTTGACTTGATGACATAATGAATGACCCTGGCTCGGTGGTTAGGACCAACCCATAGTTGATTTGACTTGATGACATAATGAATGACCCTGGCTCGGTGGTTAGACCAACCCATAGTTGATTTGACTTGATGACATAATGAATAACCCTGGCTCAGTGGTTAGGACCAACCCATAGTTGATTTGACTTGATGACATAATGAATGACCCTGGCTCAGTGGTTGGGACCAACCCATAGTTGATTTGACTTGATGACATAATGAATGACCCTGGCTCAGTGGTTGGGACCAACCCATAGTTGATTTGACTTGATGACATAATGAATGACCCTGGCTCGGTGGTTAGGACCAACCCATAGTTGATTTGACTTGATGACATAATGAATAACCCTGGCTCAGTGGTTAGTACCAACCCATAGTTGATTTGACTTGATGACATAATGAATGACCCTGGCTCAGTGGTTAGGACCAACCCATAGTTGATTTGACTTGATGACATAATGAATGACCCTGGCTCGGTGGTTAGGACCAACCCATAGTTGATTTGACTTGATGACATAATGAATGACCCTGGCTCGGTGGTTAGGACCAACCCATAATTGATTTGACTTGATGACAAAATGAATAACCCTGGCTCAGTGGTTAGGACCAACCCATAATTGATTTGACTTGATGACATAATGAATGACCCTGGCTCGGTGGTTAGGACCAACCCATAGTTGATTTGACTTGATGACATAATGAATGACCCTGGCTCAGTGGTTAGGACCAACCCATAGTTGATTTGACTTGATGACATAATGAATGACCCTGGCTCGGTGGTTAGGACCAACCCATAGTTGATTTGACTTGATGACATAATGAATGACCCTGGCTCAGTGGTTAGGACCAACCCATAGTTGATTTGACTTGATGACATAATGAATGACCCTGGCTCAGTGATTAGGACCAACCCATAGTTGATTTGACTTGATGACATAATGAATGACCCTGGCTCGGTGGTTAGGACCAACCCATAGTCAATTTGACTTGATGACATAATGAATGACCCTGGCTCGGTGGTTAGGACCAACCCATAGTCAATTTGACTTGATGACATAATGAATGACCCTGGCTCAGTGGTTGGGACCAACCCATAGTTGATTTGACTTGATGACATAATGAATGACCCTGGCTCGGTGGTTAGGACCAACCCATAGTTGATTTGAGTTGATGACATAATGAATGACCCTGGCTCAGTGGTTGGGACCAACCCATAGTTGATTTGACTTGATGACATAATGAATGACCCTGGCTCAGTGGTTGGGACCAACCCATAGTTGATTTGACTTGATGACATAATGAATGACCCTGGCTTGGTGGTTAGGACCAACCCATAGTTGATTTGACTTGATGACATAATGAATAACCCTGGCTCAGTGGTTAGTACCAACCCATAGTTGATTTGACTTGATGACATAATGAATGACCCTGGCTCAGTGGTTAGGACCAACCCATAGTTGATTTGACTTGATGACATAATGAATGACCCTGGCTCAGTGGTTAGGACCAACCCATAGTTGATTTGACTTGATGACATAATGAATGACCCTGGCTCGGTGGTTAGGACCAACCCATAGTTGATTTGACTTGATGACATAATGAATGACCCTGGCTCGGTGGTTAGGACCAACCCATAATTGATTTGACTTGATGACATAATGAATAACCCTGGCTCAGTGGTTAGGACCAACCCATAGTTGATTTGACTTGATGACATAATGAATGACCCTGGCTCAGTGATTAGGACCAACCCATAGTTGATTTGACTTGATGACATAATGAATGACCCTGGCTCGGTGGTTAGGACCAACCCATAGTCAATTTGACTTGATGACATAATGAATGACCCTGGCTCGGTGGTTAGGACCAACCCATAGTCAATTTGACTTGATGACATAATGAATGACCCTGGCTCAGTGGTTAGGACCAACCCATAGTTGATTTGACTTGATGACATAATGAATGACCCTGGCTCAGTGGTTAGGACCAACCCATAGTTGATTTGACTTGATGACATAATGAATGACCCTGGCTCGGTGGTTAGGACCAACCCATAGTTGATTTGACTTGATGACATAATGAATGACCCTGGCTCGGTGGTTAGGACCAACCCATAATTGATTTGACTTGATGACATAATGAATAACCCTGGCTCAGTGGTTAGGACCAACCCATAGTTGATTTGACTTGATGACATAATGAATGACCCTGGCTCAGTGATTAGGACCAACCCATAGATGATTTGACTTGATGACATAATGAATGACCCTGGCTCGGTGGTTAGGACCAACCCATAGTCAATTTGACTTGATGACATAATGAATGACCCTGGCTCGGTGGTTAGGACCAACCCATAGTCAATTTGACTTGATGACATAATGAATGACCCTGGCTCAGTGGTTAGGACCAACCCATAGTTGATTTGACTTGATGACATAATGAATGACCCTGGCTCGGTGGTTAGGACCAACCCATAGTTGATTTGACTTGATGACATAATGAATGACCCTGGCTTGGTGGTTAGGACCAACCCATAGTTGATTTGACTTGATGACATAATGAATGACCCTGGATCAGTGGTTGGGACCAACCCATAGTTGATTTGACTTGATGACATAATGAATGACCCTGGCTCGGTGGTTAGGACCAACCCATAGTTGATTTGAGTTGATGACATAATGAATGACCCTGGCTCAGTGGTTGGGACCAACCCATAGTTGATTTGACTTGATGACATAATGAATGACCCTGGCTCAGTGGTTGGGACCAACCCATAGTTGATTTGACTTGATGACATAATGAATGACCCTGGCTCGGTGGTTAGGACCAACCCATAGTTGATTTGACTTGATGACATAATGAATAACCCTGGCTCAGTGGTTAGTACCAACCCATAGTTGATTTGACTTGATGACATAATGAATGACCCTGGCTCAGTGGTTAGGACCAACCCATAGTTGATTTGACTTGATGACATAATGAATAACCCTGGCTCGGTGGTTAGGACCAACCCATAGTTGATTTGACTTGATGACATAATGAATGACCCTGGCTCGGTGGTTAGGACCAACCCATAGTTGATTTGACTTGATGACATAATGAATGACCCTGGCTCGGTGGTTAGGACCAACCCATAGTTGATTTGACTTGATGACATAATGAATAACCCTGGCTCAGTGGTTAGGACCAACCCATAGTTGATTTGACTTGATGACATAATGAATGACCCTGGCTCAGTGATTAGGACCAACCCATAGTTGATTTGACTTGATGACATAATGAATGACCCTGGCTCGGTGGTTAGGACCAACCCATAGTCAATTTGACTTGATGACATAATGAATGACCCTGGCTCGGTGGTTAGGACCAACCCATAGTCAATTTGACTTGATGACATAATGAATGACCCTGGCTCAGTGGTTAGGACCAACCCATAGTTAATTTGACTTGATGACATAATGAATGACCCTGGCTCGGTGGTTAGGACCAACCCATAGTTGATTTGACTTGATGACATAATGAATGACCCTGGCTCGGTGGTTAGGACCAACCCATAGTTGATTTGACTTGATGACATAATGAATGACCCTGGCTCGGTGGTTAGGACCAACCCATAATTGATTTGACTTGATGACATAATGAATAACCCTGGCTCAGTGGTTAGGACCAACCCATAGTTGATTTGACTTGATGACATCATGAATAACCCTGGCTCGGTGGTTAGGACCAACCCATAGTTGATTTGACTTGATGACATCATGAATAACCCTGGCTCGGTGGTTAGGACCAACCCATAGTTGATTTGACTTGATGACATAATGAATAACCCTGGCTCGGTGGTTAGGACCAACCCATAGTTGATTTGACTTGATGACATAATGAATAACCCTGGCTCAGTGGTTAGAGCCATTCAATAGTTGCTGCTGCATATACTTAGTGTACAATGGTAAGTGTGGAAGTTAGGATGGGACCTTTCCCTACCAGGGGAGTTGACTTGAGAAGACTTTCTCAGTCATTTACACCAACAACCTCGTTACAGTGGGAGAGTCGAGAGAGCTTATCTCGTCCCAAATGGTTCCCTACTTCCTATTTAGTGCAATACTCTTGATCAAGGCCCATAGGACTCTGGTCAAAAGTAGTGCACTATATAGGTAGTAGGGTTCCATTGGGGACGCAACCTTGAATGAGGCAATTAGAAATGTGATACACAGAAGCTGCAGATCCACCTTGCGAGCGAAGGTCAGGTGGCTTATGGGATCGTGGGATAGTCGTAGCCCCCCCGGCGGTATCCATGACAACGGGTCATTCATCTTGCCCCAGTGCAGTGTGGTGAGGTGGGTATTGGCGACGGTAGGGGGTGGGGGTTAGGGGTGATGGATGCCTGTGAACTCTGGGGGAGTCAGCAGACAGCAGGAGGGAGCAGTGACAATCTGGGCTTTCTGGGAACAGTGTCACACACCTGAGTCAGAGAGGAAGGAGGAGAGGGTAGGGTGTATTAGAGACAGCTCTGAGTCAGAGAGGAAGGAGGAGAGGGTATGGTGTATTAGAGACAGCTCTGAGTCAGAGAGGAAGGAGGAGAGGGTAGGGTGTATTAGAGACAGCTCTGAGTCAGAGAGGAAGAAGGAGAGGGTAGGGTGTATTAGAGACAGCTCTGAGTCAGAGAGGAAAGGGGGAGAGGGTAGGGTGTATTAGAGACAGCTCTGAGTCAGAGAGGAAGGAGGAGGGGGGGAGAGGGTATGGTGTATTAGAGACAGCTCTGAGTCAGAGAGGAAGGAGGAGAGGGGGAGAGGGTATGGTGTATTAGAGACAGCTCTGAGTCAGAGAGGAAGGAGGAGAGGGTAGGGTGTATGAGAGACAGCTCTGAGTCAGAGAGGAAGGGGGAGGGGGGAGAGGGTAGGGTGTATTAGAGACAGCTCTGAGTCAGAAAGGGGTGAGAGGGGGTGAGGGGTGCAGGGAAGAAAGGGACAGGGAGAAATATGGTTCTCCTTATAGGGTTCTCCTTATAAGGTTCTCCTAATAGGGTTCTCCTTGTAGGGCTCTCCTAATAGGGTTTTCCTTATAGAGTTCTCCTAATAGGTTATCCTTATAGGGTTCTCCTAATAGGGCTCTCCTAATAGGGTTCTCCTTATAGAGTTCTCCTAATAGGTTATCCTTATAGGGTTCTCCTTATAGGTTCTCCTTATAGGGTTCTCCTAATAGGGCTCTCCTAATAGGGCTCTCCTAATAGGTTCTCCTTATAGGGTTCTCCTTATAGGGTTCTCCTTCAAGGGCGACATTGGGTGTATTTGATGTTGCAGCCAACTGTGCAACTGCCGACTGACTGATCTACAAAGAACCTTGTAAATAACTACTCAGTATTATTTGTAGATCAGTCAGTCTCAATTAACCCTTGATACATTACAGTTTTAATCCTTTCCAACACGGCCATTGTGTACACTCAGCATTACTGCTTTCTCCACTCTCCTCTGTCTCAGAGGGAGGGAGGGATGGAGGGAGAGATAGAGGAGAGAGAGAGAATGAGGCAGAGAGGGAAGGAGAGAGGGATGGAGGGGGAAAGGGGGAGAGAGAGAGCGAGTCAGAGAGGGAGAGAGAGAGGGGAGGGATGGGATGGGAAGTTAAGGCAGTGAAATGTCGCTGGTTTGAATCCCCAAGCCTACTAGGTGAAAATCGATGTACCCTTGAGAAATGCACTTAAACCTAATTGCTCCTGTAAGTTGCTCTGGATAAGAGTGTCTGCTAAATTATTCAAATGTAAATAACCCAGAGTTGGGAATATAGATGGTAGCGAGGCCTTCTAGGTGGTAACAGGCCTGTGACTCTGCCTCTTTGTTGTTAATCAAGCCTACCACTGTTGTGTCGTCAGCAATCTTGATGATTGAGTTTGAGACGTGCATGGCCACGCAATCGTGGGTGATCAGGGAGTACATTAGAGGGCTGAGCACGCACCCCTGGGCAACGCCCGTGCTGAGGATAAGAGTGGCGGAGATGTTGTTGCCTGCCTTCACAACCTGGGGTTGGTCCGTCAGGAAGTCGAGGACCCAGGTTCAGACCCAGGACCTCGAGCTTAGTAATGAGCTCTGAGGGCACTATGGCGTTGAAGGCAGAGCTGTAGTCATTGAACATCATTCTTACATAAGTATTCCTCTTGTCCAGGTGGGACAGGGCAGAGTGCAGCGCAATGGAGAAATCTGGAAACTGATGAAAGAATGAGATCATGCTCTAAAAACAGCCACTGAAGTCCAAATTAGAGCATGACAGATGTAGGTTTAGGTGATGAAAGAATGAGATCATGCTCTAAAAACAGCCACTGAAGTCCAAATTAGAGCATGACAGATGTAGGTTGACCATGTTGAGACATAAGGTGATGAAAGAATGAGACCATGCTCTAAAAACAGCCACTGAAGTCGAAATTAGAGCATGACAGATGTAGGTTTAGGTGATGAAAGAAAAACAGACAGGTCAAGGCAAACTTTTTTATTAACAGAATTGGTGAAGCAAAGGGACATTCTAAACTGATCTGGGAGAATCTAAAAAAGGGACATTCTAAACTGATCTGGGAGAATCTAAAAAAGGGACATTCTAAATTGATCTGGGAGAATCTAAAAAAGGGACATTCTAAATTGATCTGGGAAAATCTAAAAAAGGGACATTCTAAACGGATCTGGGAGAATCTAAAAAAGGGACATTCTAAACGGATCTGGGAGAATCTAAAAAAGGGACATTCTAAACTGATCTGGGAGAATCTAAAAAAGGGACATTCTAAACTGATCTGGGAGAATCTAAAAAAGGGACATTCTAAACTGATCTGGGAGAATCTAAAAAAGGGACATTCTAAACTGATCTGGGAGAATCTAAAAAAGGGACATTCTAAACTGATCTGGGAGAATCTAAAAAAGGGACATTCTAAACGGATCTGGGAGAATCTAAAAAAGGGACATTCTAAACTGATCTGGGAGAATCTAAAAAGGGACATTCTAAATTGATCTGGGAGAATCTAAAAAGGGACAAAAAAGGACATTCTAAACGGATCTGGGAGAATCTGGGAGAAAAAAGGGACATTCTAAATTGATCTGGGAGAATCTAAAAAAGGGACATTCTAAACTGATCTGGGAGAATCTAAAAAGGGACAAAAATCTGGGGACATTCTAAACTGATCTGGGAGAATCTAAAAAAGGGACATTCTAAATTGATCTTGGAGAATCTAAAAAAGGGATATTCTAAACTGATCTGGGAGAATCTAAAAAAGGGACATTCTAAATTGATCTGGGAGAATCTAAAAAAGGGACATTCTAAACTGATCTGGGAGAATCTAAAAAAGGGACATTCTAAACTGATCTGGGAGAATCTAAAAAAGGGACATTCTAAACTGATCTGGGAGAATCTAAAAAAGGGACATTCTAAATTGATCTGGGAGAATCTAAAAACGTTAACAGGGAAAGACCATAGTAACACTTCAAAAAGACTTAGAAATCATGGTGAATAACAATCTAACACAGGATGCAGTCGAAATAGCAATAGTCTTCATTTCCTTCTTTGTTGACTCTGTCAGGGTACTAATACAGAACCACTCCTCTGGTTTCTTCGGCTCAGTGCTAGTGAATGACACTCAAGCTGTCTTCATCATAAGGGAGGTTTCTGAGTCAGAGGTGAATAAGTTGATTAGCTCACTAAAGAACTCTAAAGCCAAAGATGTGTTTGGGCTGGACTCTACCTTTCTTAAAAACTACAAAGAGTCACTCATTGGCACCATTACTAAGGTCACCAACACATCTATTGGTCAGGGGGTGTTGCCAAGTGTCTGGAAGTCGGCCATAATAACGGTCATCTTTAAATCAGGCAACCCTGCCGACGTGAGTAACTACAGGCTCATTAGTATACTACATGTGGTGTCGAAGGTTGTTGAAAAGTGTGTAGAAGAGCAACTGATAGCCCACATCAACAAGAGCCCCTTCACATTACACTCCATGCAGTTTGGCTTCAGAGCAAAACACTCCACAGAAACAGCCAACTGCTTTCTACTGGAAAATGTGAAGTCCAAGATGGACAAAGGGGACGTTGTTGGGACTGTGTATCTGGACCTAAGGAAGGCTTTTGAAAAATGTTAACTATGAGATTCTCATCATAAAATTGCCAAGTTCAACTTTTCCCCTGATAACTTGAGATGGATGAATTCATACCTTGAAGGCAGAACTCAGCGTGTCAGAGTGAGCAATGAGCTGTCGCCCACTCTCAGCTATGATGTGGGCGTGCCCCAAGGGTCAATACTGGGGCTCCGCCTGTTCAGCCTGTACATTAATGATGTGCCTTCTGTCTGTACTGGGTCTGTAGTTCAGCCTGTACATTAATGACCTGCCTTCTGTCTGTACTGAAGTTCAGCCTGTACATTAATGATCTGTCTTCTGTCTGTACTGGGTCTGAAGTTCAAATGTATGCAGATGAAACCAATCAGCATTCAGCATTACACAATGGTACTAGATGCTTGTGCATAACTGTATTGAATGATATATATACAGCTGAAGTCAGAAGTTTACATACACTCAGGTTGGAGTCATTAAAACTCGTTTTTCAACCACTCCACACAATTCTTGATAACAAACTATAGTTTTGGCAAGTCGGTTAGGACATCTACTTCGTGCATGACACAAGTCATTTCCAACAATTACTTACAGACAGATTGTTTCACTTATAATTCACTTTATCACAATTCCAGTGGGTCAGAAGTTTACATACACTCATTTGACTGTGCTTTTTATAAAAAGTTGGAAAATTCCAGAAAATGATGTCATGGCTTTAGAAGCTTCTGATAGGCTAATTGACATCACTTGAGTCAATTGGAGGTATACCTGTGGATGTATTTCAAGGCCTTCCTTCCAACTCAGTGTCTCTTTGCTTGACATCTTGGGAAAATCTAAAAGAAATCAGCCAAGACTTTAAAAAAAATGGTAGACCTCTGCAAGTCTGGTTCATCCTTGGGAGCAATTTCCAATGTACCACGTTCATCTGTACAAACAATAGTACGCAGGTATAAACACCATGGGACCACGCAGCCGTCATACCGCTCAGGAAGGAGATGCGTTCTGTCTCCTAGTGATGAACGTACTTTGGTGCGAAAAGTGCAAATCAATCCCAGAACAACAGCAAAGGATATTGTGAAGATGCTGGAGGAAACAGGTACAAAAGTGTCTATATCCACAGTAAAACGAGTCCAATATCGACATAACCTGAGAGGTCGCTCAGCAAGGTTCTCCCTCGACCTTCCATTTGGCAAATCTGACCATAATTATATCCTCCTGATTCCTGCTTACAGGCAAAAATTAAAGCAGGAAGCACAGGAAGCACCAAGACTAGATTAAAAAAATGGTCAGAGGATGCAGATGCTAAGATACAGGACTGTTTGCTAGCACAGACTGGAATATGTTCCGGGATTCCTCCGATGGCATTGAGGAGTACAATACATCAGTCATTGGCTTCATCAATAAGTGCACTGATGACATTGTCCCCACAGTGACTATAAGTACATACCCCAACCAGAAACCATGGATTACAGGCAACATCCGCACTGAGCTAAAGGCTAGAGCTGCAGCTTTCAAGGAGCAGGACTCTAACCCAGAAGCTTATAAGAAATCCCGCTGTGCCCTCCGACGAACCATCAAACAGGCAAAGTGTCAGTACAGGACTAAGATCAAATCGTACTACACCGGCTCTGACACTCATCGGATGCCCGCAAACCATTACAGACTATAAAGGCAAGCACAGCTGAGAGCTGCCCAGTGACACAAGCCTAGCAGATGAGCTACACTTCTTCAATGTTCGCTATGAGGCAAATAACACTGGAACATGCATGAGATCACCAGCTGTTCCGGAAGACTGTGTGATCACACTCTCCGCAACCGACGTGAGTAAGACCTTTAAACCTTCTTAAGGATCCTGCCCCTTTTTCTCCATTTCCGCCTGAATGAGGTGCCCAAAGTAAACTGCCTGTAGCTCAGGCCCTGAAGCCAGGATATGCATATTATTGGTACCATTGGAAAGAAAACACTTTGAAGTTTGTAGAAATGTTAAATGAATGCAGGAGAATATAACACAATCGATATAGGTAGTATAAAATCCAAATAAAAACCAACCAGAATATATTTTTTTGAGAGACCATCCTCTTAGAAATGCAAGAGAAAGCTCATATTGTTAAAAAAAAATCATATGGCTTCCACAGGGTTCTATGTTCAAAGTTTCAGGCTTTTTGTATGAGGACACAGTCTTGAAAATCGTCTTTATGAAGTTGCTAAAATGGGTCTCCTATTCAACATATTCCTTTCCAAAAGATATATTATAGTTTGATTACATTTTAGGAGTAAATACAAACCTATTTTGACAAAGTTTAGGGGTAGATTTTCAGATACCTTTCTCTGCAAGTTGAACAGGTGGATTGCTCCAATGGATGGAGCCAACTATACAGACTTTTTGGAACATGAAAAAGTATTGTATCTAACAAAAACGAAACTACAAGTTATAGCTGGGACACTTTGGATGACAAATCAGAGGAAGATTTTCAAAAAAGTAAGTGAATATTTAATCGTTATATGTGAATGTATGAAACCGCCGGTGGAAAAATATTTTGATGTGGGGAGCCAGCGTCAAACCAGAGCAGGGCAGGTTTTCTCTCTAATAACTACTGTAAATTGGACAGCGCAGTTAGATTAACAAGAATTTAAGCTTTTAGCTGATATGTGGCACTTATATGTACCTAAATGTTTAACCGTTATGATAACCATTAGAATATATTTGAATTACGAGCCCTCCAATTTCACTGGAACTTGACCCACTAGTGCGATACCGATTCTTATTCACTTGTTTTGGCTGCAATCCCGATATCGGGATAAGTGTCATCAACAACCGCTGAATAGCATAGCACTACATACAATACATATTACAATAAATATTTATATTCATGAAATCACAAGTGCAATATAGGAAAACACAGCTTAGTCTTTTTTTTTATCCACCTGTCGTGTCAGATTTTGAAATTATGCTTTACAGCGAAAGCAATCCAAGCGTTTGTGTAAGTTTTATCGATCACATGATAAAACATTAAGTACACTCAGCATCAGGTAGCTCGGTCACGAAAATCAGAAAAGCAATCAAATTAATCGTTTATCTTTGATGATCTTCGGATGTTTTCACTCACGAGACTCCCAGTTACACAACAAATGTTCCTTTTGTTCCATAAAGATGATTTTTTAGATCCAAAATACCTCTGTTTGTTTGTCGCATTATGTTCAGAAATCCACAGGAAAGAGCGGTCACGACAACGCAGACGAAAATTCCAGATAGTTTCCATAATGTCCACAGAAACATGTCAAACGTTTTTTATAATCAATCCTCAGGTTGTTTTTAAAATATATAATCGATAATATATCAACCGCAAATGTCTTTCACAGTAGGAGAGGGAAAAGCAATACCCATCCAAACTCTGTTTCGCGCGAGCTTAACTCGTGACCGCTTGACGCGATGTTATCGTTCTGGCTCATTTTTCAAAATAAAAGCCTGAAACTATGAAGACTGTTGACACCTTGTGGAAGCGATAGGTAAAGGAATCTGGTTCATATCCCTTTAAATGGAGCAAAAGGAGGCTATTGATATTTTGACCGTTTTGGAAACTTTAGAGTGTTTTCTATCCAATACTAATAATAATATGCATATATTAGCAACTGAGACTGGGGAGCTGGCCATTTACAATGGGCACCTTTTCAATACTGCCCCTGCAGCCATAAAAAGTTAAACAGGTCAACATTCACAAGGCCGCAGGGCCATACAGATTACCAGGTGATGTATTGCGAGCATGGCTGAATAACTGGCAAGTGTCTTCACTGACATTTTCATCCTCTCCGAGTCTTAAATAGACCATCATAGTGCCTGTGCCCAAGAATACTAAGGTAACCTGCCTAAATGACTACTGATCCATAGCACTCAAGTCTGTAGCCATGAAAGGATTTGAAAGGCTGGTCATGGCTCACATCATCACCATTATACCAGAAACACTGGACTCACTGCAATTTGCATACCGCTCCAACAGATCCACAGATGATGCAATCTCTATTGCACTCCATGCTGCCGTTTCCCACCTGGACAACAGGGACACCTATGTGAGAATGCTATTCATTTTATATACTATACAGCTCGGTGTTTAACACCATAGTGCCCTCAAAGCTCATCACAAAGCTAAGGACCCTGGGATTAAACACCTCCCTCTGCAACTCGATCCTGGACTTCCTGACGGGCCTAGGTGGTAAGGTTAGGTGACAACACATCCGCCACGCCGATCCTCAACACAGGGGGCCCTCACTGGGTTGCGTGCTCAGTCCCCTCCTGTACTCCCTGTTCACTCAAGACTGCACGACCAGGCACGACTCCAACACCATCATTACATTTGCAGATGACACAACTGATCACCAACAACGACGAGACAGCCTATGAAGAGGAGGTCAGAGACCTGGCCGTGTGGTGCCAGGACAAGAACCTCTCCCTCAATATGATCAAGACAAAGGAAATGATTGTGGAATACGGTAAAAAGAGGACCAAGCATGCCCCCAATCTCATCCACGGGGCTGTGGTAGAGCAGGTTGAGAGCTTCAAGTTCCTTGGTGTCCACATCAACAATAAACTATCAAGGTCCAAATACACCAAGACAGTCGTGAAGAGGGCACAACAAAACCTATTCCCCCTCAGGAGACTGAAAAGATTTGGCATGGGTCCTCAGATCCTCAAAAGTGTTCTAGAGCTGCACCATCGAGAGCATCCTGACCGGTTGCATAACCGCCTGGTATGGCAACTGCGTGAACAGCCCAGTAAGTGTGAACGGCCCAATACATCAGTGGGGCCAAGCTTCCTGCCATCCAGGACCTCTATACCAGGCGGTGTCAGAGGAAGGCCCTAAAAATGGTAAAAGACTCCAGCCACCCTAGTCATAGACTGTTCTCTCTGCTACCGCACGGCAAGCGGTACCGGAGCACCAAGCCTAGATCCAAGAGTTTTCTAAACAGCTTCTACCCCCCAAAGCCATGAGACTCCTGAACATCAAATCAAATGGCTGCACAGACTATTTCCATCGCCCTCCCCCCCCCTTTTACACAGCTGCTACTCTGTTGTTATCATCTATGCATTGTCAGCTTGTAAGTGAGCATTTCACTGTATGGTATACGCCTGTTGTATTCAGACTAATACAATGGGATTTTGATTTGATATAACATACTGCTTGACTAGTTGGGCCCAAGCTTGCTGTACAACATTAAAACCTATTCAGTCTGTCTACAAACAGGCTCTCAAAGTGCTTGATAGGAAGACCAATAGCCATCATCACTGTTACATCCTCAGAAAGCATGAGCTCCTGAGTTGGAAAACATATTGTGCAATACACTGACGCATGTCTTCTATTCAAGATCCTAAATAGCCTGGCTCCCCCTCCACTAAGTACTTTTATTAAACAGAAAACCCAGACCTATGGCAGCAGATCCACAAGGCCATGAGAAGTCAGTGCACTGCACTTTTCACCTTCAGGAAAAGCACCTTTAGTCAATCTGCTTTCTCAGTCGGAGCTTCCCATGTCTGGAATACAGACACACACATCTGACACACACATCTGCATCACCTATCACACCTTCACAAAAAAACATGAATACATGGCTAAAGGCCAATCAGACTGGTGAGCGTAAAGACATGGCTAAAGGCCAATCAGACTTGTGAGCGTAAAGACATGGCTAAAGGCCAATCAGACTGGTGAGCGTAAAGACATGGCTAAAGGCCAATCAGACTTGTGAGCGTAAAGACATGGCTAAAGGCCAATCAGACTGGTGAGCGTAAAGACATGGCTAAAGGCCAATCAGACTGGTGAGCGTAAAGACATGGCTAAAGGCCAATCAGACTGGTGAGCGTAAAGACATGGCTAAAGGCCAATCAGACTGGTGAGCGTAAAGACATGGCTAAAGGCCAATCAGACTGGTGAGCGTAAAGACATGGCTAAAGGCCAATCAGACTGGTGAGCGTAAAGACATGGCTAAAGGCCAATCAGACTGGTGAGCGTAAAGACATGGCTAAAGGCCAATCAGACTTGTGAGCGTAAAGACATGGCTAAAGGCCAATCAGACTGGTGAGCATAAAGACATGGCTAAAGGCCAATCAGACTGGTGAGCGTAAAGACATGGCTAAAGGCCAATCAGACTGGTGAGCGTAAAGACATGGCTAAAGGCCAATCAGACTGGTGAGCGTAAAGACATGGCTAAAGGCCAATCAGACCTGTGAGCGTAAAGACATGGCTAAAGGCCAATCAGACCTGTGAGCGTAAAGACATGGCTAAAGGCCAATCAGACTGGTGAGCGTAAAGACATGGCTAAAGGCCAATCAGACTGGTGAGCGTAAAGACATGGTAAAGACATGGCTAAAGGCCAATCACACTGGTGAGCGTAAAGACATGGCTAAAGGCCAATCAGACTGGTGAGCGTAAAGACATGGCTAAAGGCCAATCAGACTGGTGAGCGTAAAGACATGGCTAAAGGCCAATCAGACTGGTGAGCGTAAAGACATGGCTAAAGGCCAATCAGACTGGTGAGCGTAAAGACATGGCTAAAGGCCAATCAGACTGGTGAGCGTAAAAGACATGGCTAAAGGCCAATCAGACTGGTGAGCGTAAAGACATGGCTAAAGGCCAATCAGAAAGGCCAATCAGACTGGTGAGCGTAAAGACATGGCTAAAGGCCAATCAGACTGGTGAGCGTAAAGACATGGCTAAAGGCCAATCAGACTTGTGAGTGTAAAGACATGGCTAAAGGCCAATCAGACTGGTGAGCGTAAAGACATGGCTAAAGGCCAATCAGTCTGACATGGCTAAAGGATCAGACTGGTGAGCGTAAAGACTGGCTAAAGGCAATCAGACTGGTCGTAAAGACATGGCTAAAGGCCAATCAGACTGGTGAGCGTAAAGACATGGCTAAAGGCCAATCAGACTGGTGAGCGTAAAGACATGGCTAAAGGCCAATCAGACTGGTGAGCGTAAAGACATGGCTAAAGGCCAATCAGACTGGTGAGCGTAAAGACATGGCTAAAGGCCAATCAGACTGGTGTAATTATTTTTATTAACCTGGCGTAAAGACATGGCTAAAGGCCAATCAGACTGGTGAGCGTAAAGACATGGCTAAAGGCCAATCAGACTGGTGGCTAAAGACATGGCTAAAGGCCAATCAGACCTGTGAGCGTAAAGACATGGCTAAAGGCCAATCAGACCGGTGAGCGTAAAGACATGGCTAAAGGCCAATCAGACTGGTGAGCGTAAAGACATGGCTAAAGGCCAATCAGACCGGTGAGCGTAAAGACATGGCTAAAGGCCAATCAGACTGGTGAGCGTAAAGACATGGCTAAAGGCCAATCAGACCGGTGAGCGTAAAGACATGGCTAAAGGCCAATCAGACTGGTGAGCGTAAAGACATGGCTAAAGGCCAATCACACTGGTGAGCGTAAAGACATGGCTAAAGGCCAATCAGACTGGTGAGCGTAAAGACATGGCTAAAGGCCAATCAGACTGGTGAGCGTAAAGACATGGCTAAAGGCCAATCAGACCTGTGAGCGTAAAGACATGGCTAAAGGCCAATCAGACTGGTGAGCGTAAAGACATGGCTAAAGGCCAATCAGACTGGTGAGCGTAAAGACATGGCTAAAGGCCAATCAGACTGGTGAGCGTAAAGACATGGCTAAAGGCCAATCAGACTGGTGAGCGTAATCTCTAGCTGTGTCTTTCCATGTCTGTTGTCTGTAGCTTGTGAGGTGTGGAAACACTTTGTTGCTTTTATGAATTTGTCTTGTTGCTTTTTGTTCTATGTTGTTCTGTTTGCATGCTTTGTGTTGCTTGTTCTATGTTACTCTGTCTGCGTGCTATGATTTGATTCTTGTATGTTACTCTGTCTGCGTGCTATGATTTGATTCTTGTATGTTACTCTGTCTGCGTGCTATGATTTGATTCTTGTATGTTACTCTGTCTGCGTGCTATGTGTAGCTTGTTCTATGTTGCTCTGCATGTGCTCACTGCTCATTGATTTGTCGGAATTGTTATTGTAATTATTTTTATTAACCTGCCCAGGGACTGCGTTTGAAAATTAGCCGGCTGGCTAAAACCGGCACTTTTACTGAAACATTGATTAATTGTGAATTGTCCCTGAAAAAATAAAAATAAACTCAAACTCAATAGCGATCGCATCGTCCGTGGATCTTTTGGGATGGCATGTACATTTTAGTGGGTCTAGTGTGTCAGCTAAGGCGGAGGTGATATGAGCCTTAAGAAGTTTGAACTAGCTTCTAAAGTACTTCATGATGACAGAAGTGAGTGCTACTGGGCAATTGTCATTTAGTTCAGTTATCTTCACTTTGTTGGGAATAGGAACAAAGGTGGACATCTTGAAGCAAATGGGTACAGCAGACTGGGATAGAAAGAGACTGAATATGTCCGTAAACACTCCAGCCAGCTAGTCTGCTCTGGGGACGTGGCTTTGGATGCCAGCAGCCTTGAGAGGAGGAAATGGACAAATATCATTTGAGAACATGAACTGACATTTTATATGAATTGCAATTTTCTTTTTTTTTTAGACAGGCTCTCTGTGTCTCTGTGTTAATATAGACAGGCTCTCTGTGTCTCTGTGTCAATATAGACAGGCTCTCTGTGGTAATATAGACAGGCTCTCTGTGTCTCTGTGTTAATATAGACAGGCTCTCTGTGTCTCTGTGTCAATATAGACAGGCTCTGTGTTAATATAGACAGGCTCTCTGTCTCTGTGTTAATATAGACAGGCTCTCTGTGTCTCTGTGTTAATATAGACAGGCTCTCTGTGTCTCTGTGTTAATATAGACAGGCTCTCTGTGTCTGTGTTAATATAAACAGGCTCTCTGTGTCTCTGTGTTAATATAGACAGGCTATCTGTCTCTGTGTTAATATAGACAGGCTCTCTGTTAATATAGACAGGCTCTCTGTGTTAATATAGACAGGCTCTCTGTGTCTGTGTTAATATAAACAGGCTCTCTGTCTCTGTGTTAATATAGACAGGCTCTCTGTGGTTAATATAGACAGGCTCTGTGTCTCTGTGTCAATATAAACAGGCTCTCTGTCTCTGTGTTAATATAGACAGGCTCTCTGTGGTAATATAGACAGGCTCTGTGTCTCTGTGTCAATATAAACAGGCTCCCTGTCTCTGTGTTAATATAGACAGGCTCTGTGTTAATATAGACAGGCTCTCTGTCTCTGTGTTAATATAGACAGGCTCTCTGTGTCTCAGTGTTAATATAGATAGGCTCTCTGTGTTAATATAGACAGGCTCTCTGTCTCTGTGTTAATATAGACAGGCTCTCTGTGTCTCAGTGTTAATATAGACAGGCTCTCTGTGTCTCTGTGTTAATATACACAGGCTCCTGTGTCTGTGTTAATATAAACAGGCTCTCTGTGTCTGTGTTAATATAGACAGGCTCTCTGTGTCTGTGTTAATATAAACAGGCTCTCTGTGTCTGTGTTAATATAGACAGGCTCTCTGTGTCTGTGTTAATATAGACAGGCTCTCTGTGTCTCTGTGTTAACATGTGTTGGTATACATAGACAGGCTCTCTGTGCGTTTGATCATGCTTCTCCATCTCTCAGTCTACTTTTCATACAATTTCTCTCCATCCACTAGCTAGTGTGTTTTTGTCAGAACTCTTATCAAACCACATATCTCTGAGATATACGGTTTGTCAGGACAAATATGTAAAACAATGATGTGAAGGTATCACAATTTAACTCCTCGCTACCCCAAGGTCAATTATGTATCAGCTTTGAAGAGTAACGGGTTTGAACATCAAAGCTGTTTCCACATCTCTGCATTTTGAAGAATAGTGGCCAAGAAAAAGCAACTAAGATGGTGGAGAGAGAGAGAGAGGAGGGGGAGAGACAGAGAGAGACAGACAGAGAGAGGGGAGAGAGAGAGAGAGACAGAGAGAGGGAGAGAGAGACAGAGAGACAGAGAGAGAGAGACAGAGAGACGGAGAGAGAGAGGGGGAGAGACGGAGAGACAGAGAGAGAGAGGGGAGAGAGACAGAGAGAGAGAGAGAGAGAGAGAGACGGAGAGACAGAGAGGGGAGAGACGGAGAGAGAGAGGGGGGAGAGGGGAGAGAGAGTGGGGGAGAGATGGGGAGAGAGGGAGAGACAGAGAGAGGGGGAGAGACAGAGGGGAGAGAGGGGGAGAGAGACAGGGGAGAGACAGAGAGAGAGGGGAGAGACAGAGAGAGAGAGGGGGGAGAGAGGGGAGAGACGGAGAGAGAGGGGAGAGACAGAGAGAGAGAGGGGAGAGACAGAGAGAGACAGAGGGGGAGAGATGGGGAGAGACAGAGAGAGACAGAGGGGGAGAGACAGAGAGAGGGGAGAGACAGAGAGAGAGAGGGGGAGAGACAGAGAGAGAGAGAGGGGGAGAGACAGAGAGAGAGAGGGGGAGAGACAGAGAGGGGAGAGAGAGGGGGAGAGACAGAGAGAGAGAGGGGGAGAGACAGAGAGAGAGAGGGGGGAGAGAGAGACAGACAGACAGACAGACAGACAGACAGACAGACAGACAGACAGACAGACAGACAGACAGAGAGAGACAGACAGACAGACAGACAGACAGAGAGGGGGAGAGACAGACAGACAGACAGACAGACAGACAGACAGACAGACAGACAGACAGACAGATTCCTCTTCTCCTTAACTCTGGTTTATATGATTTCTCTCTAGACACACACACATACACATATCTCTTCCCACTCACATAACCCCACACCCATAAGTGAAACAAGGATTGAGAAATGTTAGATATATGGTGCTATTAAGGTGGATTCCTAGATGTTAGGTCACATTATATTAAGCAGGTACAAAAGGTACTCTCTGTCACCAATCCCGTTCAGACCATCAGTGTATAGCTAGACTGTGATTTACCCTGCCTGGGTAAATCACCACCCACACCACTGGGTAAATCACCACCCACACCACTGGGTAAATCACCACCCACACCACTGGGTAAATCACCACCCACACCACTGGGTAAATTACCACCCACACCACTGGGTAAACCACCACCCACACCACTGGGTAAATCACCACCCACACCACTGGGTAAATTACCACCCACACCACTGGGTAAACCACCACCCACACCACTGGGTAAACCACCACCCACACCACTGGGTAAATCACCACCCACACCACTGGGTAAATCACCACCCACACCACTGGGTAAATTACCACCCACACCACTGGGTAAACCACCATCCACACCACTGGGTAAATCACCACCCACAGTGCGTCTGAAATGCCTTGTGTTCCAATAGGGGACCATTCAACCACAGATTGTTATTATATATTATTATTATTAATAATATTGTTATACAGAGGTAATTTCAACAGCAGACCAAAGCCCCACAAGACTCAATATCGACTGATGTCTTTCATACACAGACAGAATGACCCGTTTTGACACAAAAAGGTTTTTTCCTTTACAGTGTTGGGTTGTGTCTGAGTAAACATGGCCATTTCAATCAGGAGTGTTTGTGTCTGGCTGGTCACTTTGTGTTTAGAGTACCGAGGAACAGTCAGGGCAATCTGACCATATTTACTACAATAGCATGAGACGGTTTTAGAAAGGGGTGGATGAGGTGTTTGTCTGTGCATGTGTGTGTGTGTGTGTGTGTGTGTGTGTGTGTGTGTGTGTGTGTGTGTGTGTGTGTGTGTGTGTGTGTGTGTGTGTGTGTGTGTGTGTGTGTGTGTGTGTGTGTGTGTGTGTGTGTGTGTGTGCGTCTACAGTTGTGATTTTGTTAGATGTTTTGTTAACAATAGAAACAATTTTCATCCCACTTTAAGTCTAAATCTTTGTAGAGTTAAAAAGCTTGAATGGAGTTTTGGGAATTTAAGTAAATGTACTCAAATCATAGCAATTCAAACCAAACTAGTATCACTTATAAAAACTGGTATACAATTTGATGGCATTACAATCTATTTCATTCATGGGGGATTGAGGCCTGCAGTTATCTCAGAATGCTCAGAATATAGATGATCGAAAGACAACACTCAGAATATAGCCTGTCAAAAGACCACGTTGGAGGTGTGTCACGTCCTGACCTTAGTTCCTTTTTTTATGTCTCTATTTTAGGTTGGTCAGGGCGTGAGTCGGGATGGGTATTCTATGTTTTGTTCTGTGTGTTATAGTTCTATGTGTTTGGCCTGGTATGATTCCCAATCAGAGGCAGCTGTCTATCGTTGTCTCTGATTGAGAACCATACTTAGGCAGCCTGTTCCCACCTGGTGTTTGTGGGTAGTTGTTTTCTGTGTCTGTGTTTTCACCATACAGAACTGTTTCGATTTACATTTCTTTCCTTCACTTTGTTATTTTGTATTTTTCGTGTTCTGACATAATAAATTATCATGGACACACGCTGTATTTTGGTCCGATCCTTCCTACTCCTCATCAGACGAAGAAGAAGAAGAAGAAGAAGGTCGTTACAAGGTGTTGAAAATTGAAACAAAGTAACCTTATATATTACAAGCATGATGATGTAATCGTTCATCTATCATAAAGAATCGATTCCAGGGACAGTTTCTTGATTCATTCAGAGATTTGATAATACTGGACAGAGCATCAAATATGAACTAAAGATGAAGACAAAGACTCTCTCTCTCTGTCTCTCCCCCTCTCTCTCTGTCTCTCCCCCTCTCTCTCTCTCTCTCTCTCTCTCTCTCTCTCTCTCTCTCTCTCTCTCTCTCTCTCTCTCTCTCTCTCTCTCTCTCTCTCTCTCTCTCTCTCTCTCTCTCTCTCTCTCTCTCTCTCTCTCTCTCTCTCTCTCTCTCTCTCTCTCTCTCTCTCTCTCTCTCTCTCTCTCTCTCTCTCTCTCTCTCTCTCTCTCTCTCTCTCTCTCTCTCTCTCTCTCTCTCTCTCTCTCTCTCTCTCTCTCTCTCTCTCTCTCTCTCTCTCTCTCTCTCTCTCTCTCTCTCTCTCTCTCTCTCCTGGGAATTGTTTGAGTGAAGGAGTGCGTGTGTTGTGGAGAGTTAGATATTCACAACTTTCTTTCGGTTTGCTATTTCTTGGTGGCATTTTTTGTTGATGCTTGATTAACGTTATTATTTTTGTTGTGGTAGAATTAAGTATTTTGTTTTCGTATCGAAATTACCCTGATTTTGGCGGGGATGGCAGCCCGAATGGGGATGCCGTCCCTGTCACTTCGGCATGGCTTTAGGTGTGTTACTGAAGCTGCACAGTGGAGGAGTTTCTGGTCGCCGTAGGAGAGAAGGTAGGCTATGAGAATATTGCGTATGCATCCCGGATGAATAAAGCTGTGGTGGTATTTCTTAAAGAAGAGTGTCTAGTTGATCGGATGGTTGAGCATGGTGTACTTCTTAAAGGAATGTTTATTCAAGTTACGCCGCTTTTTTCTCCGTCAACAAGGGTAACGATTTCAAATGTACCACCGTTTATTCCTAATGAGTTATTGGAGCGCGAGTTATTGCGCTTTGGGAAGTTCGCCAGTTCAATTAAGGTTGTCCCGTTGGGTTGCAAACACCCGGCGTTGAAACAGGTAATGTCATTTCGGCGACAGGTGTTTATGTTTTTGGACTCACCGGAGCAGACTTTAGAGTTATCGTTTAAAATCAAGTATGACAATAGATTGTATATGGCTTATGCTAGTACGGGTAGTCAACGGTGTTTTGAGTGTGGGGATGTTGGTCATAAGCGACATGCTTGCCCGAAAAGGGAGAAGGCAGAGGGAGGGGCACAGGTGGTCATCGTAACGCCTGGGCCCACTGATGTAGGGAGAGGTGAGCTGACAGCGGTAGAGCAGCCACAAGCACCTGTTGCTGAGGAACAAGTTATCCGTGTTGAGGGCACGGGGTTGCAACTTGTATTAGAAGGAAATGTTATGCTACAGAAAAGTATTGTTGTAGAAGGTAAGGATGTATCTGAAGAGCCAGTTCCTCAGACTGGTGAGCAGGTGCCCAGTATGAGTGCTGGGGTAAAGGAGGGGGTTCATGTGGAGCTAGGCTCCCAGGGAGTGGAGGAGATGCCCACTACGAGTAATGAGGTACAGGAGGGTTTTCATGTGGAGCTAAGCTCCCAGGTAGTGGAGGAGTTGCCCACTACGAGTAATGAGGTACAGGAGGGTTTGCATGTGGAGCTAAGCTCCCAGGTAGTGGAGGAGATGCCCACTACGAGTAATGAGGTACAGGAGGGTTTTCATGTGGAGCTAGGCTCCCAGGTAGTGGAGGAGATGCCCACTACGAGTGCTGGGGTTCATGTGGAGCTAGGCTCTCAGTTAGTGGAGAAGATGCCCACTATGAGTAGTGATGTTCAGGTGGGGCTAGTCTCCCAGATAGTGGAGGAGATGCCTGGTACGAGTGATGAGGTGCAAGTGGAGAGTGTTGAAAGGGATGTGGTAGAGGGGAGTCAGTTGTCTGTGTTCTCAGCTGAGGAGGATCAAGAGAAGGATATGGATATCTCTTTAGATATGACAGCTGCTGGTGAGGACTCAGTTTATGATCTAGAGGAGGTAAATGAGTTTCTGGATCAGACTTTTGGGAAATCTGTCAAATTGGCAGATTATTTTGATGTTGATAAGTTTGTGAGGTCAGCTGTGGTGTTACAGAAGACGGTGGGGTTAGACCAGCTGAGTGATAAGAAGCGGTTTCGCTTGAGGAAATTTATTACTGCTGTTGCAGCAGCAAAAGGTGATGGGAAACGTGTTCAGGTTAAGAGAAGAAAAAAAAATAATGATGATGATCATGCTTCATAGGGTGTCTTTTTTCTCGTTGGTTTCTCTGTGGTTTCTTCTGCTTTTCTTTTCTCTTTTCTACATGGAGATACTAAGGGTAGGTTCTCTCAATATGAATGGGGGAAGGGACAGGAATAAGAGGGCTTGGGTATTAGAAGTAATAAAACAGAAAAGGCTTCATGTAGTTTTCCTACAGGAGACACATAGCGATGAGGAAAATGAGGTTGACTGGGGTATGTGGTGGGAGGGGCAGCATGTACTCAGTCATGGTACTAATTTCAGTGCTGGGGTGGCAATATTGTTTTCCTCAGGCTTAGGAGTGACTGTGGTATCTACAACAGAGATTGTCAAGGGTCGGGTTTTATTGGTCAAGGTGGATGTTATGGGTTTATTTTTTTTTTTTTTTAATGTTTATGCTCCTAATGAGGGTACAGAGCGTATTGCTGTATTTGATCAACTAAAGGAAATGTTAAGACAGTGTGACCAAGAGGGGTGTATGGTTTTAGGGGGTGACTGGAACTGTACAGTGGATTTTACTGTTGATCGCACCGCTGAAGAACCTCACCTGCGGTCAGCCACTTGCCTGTCTGGCCTATTAACTGAGTTTGAGCTTTCTGATGTGTGGAGAGTAAGGAATGCCAAAGTTAGGCAGTACACATGGCTAAAAATTAATGAAGGTCGTGTCAGTGCAGCACGGTTAGACAGGTTGTATGTATCTGAGCAATACTGTAGTAGGGTTAGAAAGTGTGCCATTACTCCTGTGGGTTTCTCTGATCATCATATGGTTACTGTTGATATTCACTTGTCCTGTCCACGAAGGTCATCACCTTACTGGTATTTTAATGTTAAATTGTTACATGATGTCATGTTTTGTGACAGGTTTTTGTTGTTTTGGGAAACATGGAGGGGTATAAAAGGGAATTTTGAGTCCTTGAGACAATGGTGGGAGGTTGGGAAGGCCCAAATACGAGTTTTTTGTCAACAGTATACTGCTCTGTCTCAAACTGAATTTAAAGAGACTATCAAGGCCCTTGAACAGGACATCAAATCTATTGAATTGAAGCTGCTCACTTAGAATGACCCTGGACTAGTCATGAACTTACAGGACAAGAGACATGAACTGAGGTCGTTTCTGCATGAAAGAGTGAAGGGTGCCTTGATTAGGTCTTGTTTCGCTTCCCTCAAGGATATGGATGCTCCTAGTGCTTTTTTTTTTTAACCTAGGAAAGTCGACATTTCAACGTAAACAGATGGTCTGCCTTCGTCTCCCTGATGGGAAGGTGACCACGAATGATATTGAAATGCGTCAACATGCCGTGGATTTCTACTCGTCCCTTTATAAGGCGGAGGATTGTGACTCTATGTGTACTGAACAGTTGTTACATGGACTTCCTAAATTGGGACCTGAGCAGAGAGTCGCATTGACGCTGACATTACACTGCAGGAGCTGTCCACAGCAGTTATGCAGCTCTCAACAGGCCGAGCCCCTGGCATCGATGGTTTACCATCTGAGTTTTATAAGCACTTTTGGGGGTCTATTGGGGAGGACTTTTATGAAGTGATGTGTGAATCTTTTCATGAGGGTTCTCTTCCTGTATCCTGTCAACGTGCAGTGCTTTCACTGTTGCCAAAAAGGGGATTTGGCTCTCATAAAAAATTGGAGACCTGTTGCTTTGCTGTGCGCAGAATATAAAATTGTTTCTAAATGTCTCTCAAACAGGTTGAAAGAGTATCTGGGGTTGTTGATCCACAAGGACCAGTCCTACTGTGTACCTGATCGCTCTATTGTTGACAACTTGTTTCTGATAAGAGATGTTTTAGACATTTGTAAACTGTCTGATGTAAATGTGGGTTTACTTTCGTTGGATCAGGAGAAGGCTTTTGATCGTGTGGACCACCAGTACTTGTTTAAAATAATGAAAGCCTTTGGGTTTGGGGATGTTTTTCTGTCTTGGGTGAATTTACTGTATGCTGGAGCCTCGTGTATGGTGAAGGTGGGTGGTGGTTTAAGTTGCCCCATCCCTGTCGAAAGGGGCATCAGGCAGGGATGCCCAATTTCAGGGCAGTTATTTAGTCTGGCGATTGAACCAATGCTTTGTTTTTTAAGAGCGAAGCTTACTGGTTTCTTTGTGCCAGGTGTAACGAAGGGTCCCACGATAGCACTGTCTGCGTATGCAGATGACGTGATAGTTTTTATTACAGGGGTGAGGATGTTAAGGTTCTCTCAAACGCTTTAAAGGTGTATGAGGGGGTCTCCTCAGCTAAAGTCAATTGGGGAAAGAGTGAAGCGCTGTGGGCAGGTCAGCTTCAGATGGGGTCTACTCCACGGTTACCAGGGGGCTTCAGTGGGGCAGAGATGGAATGAAGACTTTGGGGGTTTTTCTAGGCTCCGATGTCTTTCAAAAAAGAACTGGGAGGGTGTAGTGGAGAAAGTGTGTGCCAGACTGTCAAGGTGGAAATGGGTGTTGCCCCAGCTGTCTTATAGGGGACGGGTCCTGGTAGCTAATAATCTTGCTGCTTCTACCCAGTGGCACAGACTAATGATTTTACAGCCACCAAGGGGTCTGATACAAGAGCTTCAGAGGACCCTTGTCAATTTCTTCTGGTCTGGGCAACACTGGATTAAAGCTGCAGCCCTGTACCTGCCACTGCACGAGGGTGGGCAAGGCCTGGTGGACATTTCCTCTAGGATCACGGCTTTCAGGCTCCAAGCAGCCCAGAGATTGTTGTACAGAGACTGTTCTAGCTGGGTCGAAACAGCCTACATATTGATGAGGAGAGCGGGCTGTTTGGGCTTAGACAAGCACCTTTTCCTCTTAAAGCTGGAGGGGGGGGGTGATTTGCCTGGCCTGACTCCCTTTTATGAGTCTGTTATGCAGGCTTGGAGAGTCCTTGTCAAGTCCCGTAAGGCCTGCACGCCACCAGGGATGTGGCTTTTTGAAGAGCCTCTTTTTCACAACACTGCCATCCAGTCCCGTGTTCTGGTTTCAGCTAGCCCACGTTCATGCCTGTTAGGCGTGGGGTGTACCAAGCTGGGTCATCTGATGCGGAGCAGGAGCAGATCGTTGGAGGAGCTGGGAGAAAGAGCGGGGATCCGATCATCTCGCCTACTGAGGAAGGTCGTCGATGAGGTCTGCGATTCCTTGCCAGTACTTCATCTGCAGTATGTGACTGACACTTCCAATTCTGATCGGTGGAAGGAGGGTCTGGATTATGTGTTCCCTGCACTGATTGTTAGTGCTGCGATGGGGGCATTTGAAGAGGACGTGGGGACGCTGCTTTCCTTCGATACCCCGGAGCTGGGGGAGTTCAAGGAGGTGGGAAAGAAGGCCATGTACAGAATATGTGTAAAGGTGTCCCATGCCTCTTCCCTGGAAGGGGTAAAATCGACGAGGTGGGCGGATGTGCTTGGTCCAGGTGCCTCTCCAAAAGGCTGTTGGCGATCATTATATAAACTGCCTATTGATAAGAGGACAGCTGACCTCCAATGGAGGATAATACATGGAGCTATAGCCACCAATATGCATCTGGTACACCTGGATCCTACTGTTGGGGAGGGGTGTCCATTCTGTGCTGGCTCTGAATCTCTGGCACATCTGTTTTTATTGTGTCCCAGGTTGGTTGGGATGATTGAACTGATCACTGATTGGTTCTCAACGTTGGGAGAGGTTTTCTCTTCCCAACTGTATATATTTGGGCCAAAGTACAGGTTCAGTCAAAAGGGTGTAATTGTGTTGCTTAATTTTGTGTTAGGGGCAGCAAAATTAGCGATATGGAAGACCCGAAAGAACAGCATTCAGGGACAGGGGTCTGTGGATGTGGTGGGAATGCTGGAGGGAATGTTGGCAGCGAGACTAAGGATTGAGTTTGCCTATTACAAACTTGTCAACAATATCGATCTGTTTTTGAGTATATGGGGTATACAGAGGCTGTTGTGTATAGTTACTGTGTAGGAGGAATTGGAGTTGTGTTTTTAATTGATGTGTAACTGTGGTTTTGTATGAGTATTTATTGTGTGGTGGGCCCCCAGACCCAATAAAGAGTATTTAAAACTCAAACTCTCTCTCTCTCTCCCTCTCTCTGTCTCTCTCTCTCTCTCTCTCTCTCCCTCTCTCGGTCTCTCTCTCTCTAACTGAAGCATGAGAACAGAGTGCTGTCTACCTGCTATTAGTTTGGGAGTGGAGCTCAAAGAGATGGAGGCGTGGCGTCCACAGATTCCATCACCACAGTAACCATGTGTAAGGTCAAGAAAAACAAGCAGCTACTTTATTTAGTCCGATATGAATAACAACAACTTAGAAATTGGATAAGAGTAAATGACTAATCATTTTAAAGAAGGGGATTGTAAATACACAGCAATTTATTCCCCCCCCCCTCCTTTATGATCCCTGGAGATTATTGGGAAACCAATCATATGGAATCCAACTGAAAATCATAGCAACATGACATGTGTTCATTAAGGCCCCTTTTCCACAGTGAAATAGACTATTAAACAGCTGTGACCGTTACTCAGAATTGTTATTATGTTCCCTCCAAAATTCGCAGGGATGAAATTGGAGACCCAGCCTTTTTTTTATTACAATATGTAATCATGTTAAATTGTATCCACTATATCGGGAGCCACAGTCAGTAATACCCACATACATTTGTTACTGTCACTTCAGTGCCGGAGTCCTTACAATATCTGGACTACAGTTGTACATCATTCCATTCCATTTACCTTTCTATCCTCACTCCTGCCTGTGTAGTTGTTCCTGTCACCAGCATTAAGGGATCCTGATAGGCTGACGATGTGCAATCATATGGGATATGTAGTCTATTTAAACTGGACATGTAGCCTATTTAAACTGGACATGTGGCCTATTTAAACTGGGCATGTAGCCTATTTAAACTGGACATGTAGCCTATTTAAACTGGACATGTAGCCTATTTAAACTGGACATGTAGCCTATTTAAACTGGACATGTAGCCTATTTAAACTGGACATGTAGCCTATTTAAACTGGACATGTAGCCTATTTAAACTGGACATGTAGCCTATTTAAACTGGACATGTAGCCTATTTAAACTGGACATGTAGCCTATTTAAACTGGACATGTGGCCTATTTAAACTGGACATGTGGCCTATTTAAACTGGACATGTGGCCTATTTAAACTGGCCTATTTAAACTGGACATGTGGCCTATTTAAACTGGACATGTGGCCTATTTAAACTGGACATGTGGCCTATTTAAACTGGACATGTGGCCTATTTAAACTGGACATGTGGCCTATTTAAACTGGACATGTGGCCTATTTAAACTGGACATGTAGCCTATTTAAACTGGATATGTAGTCTATTTAAACTGGACATGTAGTCTATTTAAACTGGACATGTAGTCTATTTAAACTGGACACGTAGCCCTTTTGACCTCAGACCACACAGAGTAGGTTGAACCTGGAGCCTGGCGCAGTGAGGATCAGATTTATAGGACCGTTGTCCCCTAATGCACCTTGAATATGGTCACTTTCAGGATGAATCAAACCAATGTATTTTTGATTCATCAATATACACTTAGTGTACAAAACATGAGGGACCTTCCTAATATTGAGTTGCACCCCCAGAACAGTTGGAATTCTTCGGGACATGGAATCTACAAAGTGTCAAAACATTTTCCACAGGGATGCTGGCCCAATGTTGACTCCAATGCATCCCACTGTTGTGTCAAGTTTGCTCGATATCGTTTTGGTAGTGGACCTTTCTTGATAAACTGTTGAGCGTGAGAAAACCAGCAGTCAGAGCACAAAGCACCGGCCAACACGTTGCAGTCTTTCAGAGACTGAAAGAAATAAAAACGGGTCTGTTTCTATATTCAGCAATGACTCCACGAGAAACAGCGCTGAAAGACATCCATCTCTATCGAACAAGGAGAACCATATCTATAGTACGATCGGTGAAAACACAGAGCCTTCACGCAATTTCACATAGCAGGACTACGTGTACTGTATTTTATTAAATCTCAAACCCCTCCGTCAATACACCAGAAAGCATCATAGGGTATTACGCCCTGACCTGCCGTACTCCTGGGCAATTATGTGTGACACACTGTCCTAGAGATGCCTCAGACATGAAGAAAAACAAGCCCAGATTCCCCCAGGTTGAAATTCTCCTTTATGACATCATAATCGTAGCGTTAACCAGGATTCGTCTGATCAGTCGATGTCATGGAAAGAGTTGGAGTTCCTAATGTTTGGTACACTCAAGTGTATTTTCTGTAAAAACAAAAAATAATTCCAAAACAGTTTTATATGATTCATACCTACTTTTCTAAGTTAGAGATCGAAATTTACACAATAGTTACCTGGAGAAAAAGGTGGGAGGGTTTAGTATTTGGTAAAAATTTGTCCATGGGAGGGTCATGTCATTTTTAATCGATTAAACGTCATATTGCTCAGGGTTTGAGAATTAGTTGCTTATTATAGTATATCAAATGTGCCCGGTGATGCCCCTCATCCCTGATTCTCTGCGGGGGGACCAATATCAAGTCTGCCTAGTGTGGTCTCAATAAAATGAATCATAGCCTATACTATAGGTTATAAGCCCAGGTGAAACAAAGAGATGTTTGCTCAGAGAAGCACAACGCAATAAATACATGGCAAAGAAAACATATTTCCTTCCAGAGTTTCTTTGTGCTGCTTGGATGGTGTATATTCAAATAGGCTACAATGTGTTACACACTGCAATGGACAGGCGTTCCCAATCATCCTGCCTTACACACTGCAATGGACAGGCGTTCCCAATCATCCTGCCTTACACACTGCAATGGACAGGCGTTCCCAATCATCCTGCCTTACACACTGCAATGGACAGGCGTTCCCAATCATCCTGCCTTACACACTGCAATGGACAGGCGTTCCCAATCATCCTGCCTTACACACTGCAATGGACAGGCGTTCCCAATCATCCTGCCTTACACACTGCAATGGACAGGCGTTCCCAATCATCCTGCCTTACACACTGCAATGGACAGGCGTTCCCAATCATCCTGCCTTACACACTGCAATGGACAGGCGTTCCCAATCATCCTGCCTTACACACTGCAATGGACAGGCGTTCCCAATCATCCTGCCTTACACACTGCAATGGACAGGCGTTCCCAATCATCCTGCCTTACACACTGCAATGGACAGGCGTTCCCAATCATCCTGCCTTACACACTGCAATGGACAGGCGTTCCCAATCATCCTGCCTTACACACTGCAATGGACAGGCGTTCCCAATCATCCTGCCTTACACACTGCAATGGACAGGCGTTCCCAATCATCCTGCCTTACACACTGCTTACACACTGCAATGGACAGGCGTTCCCAATCATCCTGCCTTACACACTGCAATGGACAGGCGTTCCCAATCATCCTGCCTTACACACTGCAATGGACAGGCGTTCCCAATCATCCTGCCTTACACACTGCAATGGACAGGCGTTCCCAATCATCCTGCCTTACACACTGCAATGGACAGGCGTTCCCAATCATCCTGCCTTACACACTGCAATGGACAGGCGTTCCCAATCATCCTGCCTTACACACTGCAATGGACAGGCGTTCCCAATCATCCTGCCTTACACACTGCAATGGACAGGCGTTCCCAATCATCCTGCCTTACACACTGCAATGGACAGGCGTTCCCAATCATCCTGCCTTACACACTGCAATGGACAGGCGTTCCCAATCATCCTGCCTTACACACTGCAATGGACAGGCGTTCCCAATCATCCTGCCTTACACACTGCAATGGACAGGCGTTCCCAATCATCCTGCCTTACACACTGCAATGGACAGGCGTTCCCAATCATCCTGCCTTACACACTGCAATGGACAGGCGTTCCCAATCATCCTGCCTTACACACTGCAATGGACAGGCGTTCCCAATCATCCTGCCTTACACACTGCAATGGACAGGCGTTCCCAATCATCCTGCCTTACACACTGCAATGGACAGGCGTTCCCAATCATCCTGCCTTACACACTGCGTTCCCAATCATGGACAGGCGTTCCCAATCATCCTGCCTTACACACTGCAATGGACAGGCGTTCCCAATCATCCTGCCTTACACACTGCAATGGACAGGCGTTGCCCACATCAATCCTGCAATCATTACACACTGCAATGGACAGGCGTTCCCAATCATCCTGCCTTACACACTGCAATGGACAGGCGTTCCCAATCATCCTGCCTTACACACTGCAATGGACAGGCGTTCCCAATCATCCTGCCTTACACACTGCAATGGACAGGCGTTCCCAATCATCCTGCCTTACACACTGCAATGGACAGGCGTTCCCAATCATCCTGCCTTACACACTGCAATGGACAGGCGTTCCCAATCATCCTGCCTTACACACTGCAATGGACAGGCGTTCCCAATCATCCTGCCTTACACACTGCAATGGACAGGCGTTCCCAATCATCCTGCCTTACACACTGCAATGGACAGGCGTTCCCAATCATCCTGCCTTACACACTGCAATGGACAGGCGTTCCCAATCATCCTGCCTTACACACTGCAATGGACAGGCGTTCCCAATCATCCTGCCTTACACACTGCAATGGACAGGCGTTCCCAATCATCCTGCCTTACACACTGCAATGGACAGGCGTTCCCAATCATCCTGCCTTACACACTGCAATGGACAGGCGTTCCCAATCATCCTGCCTTACACACTGCAATGGACAGGCGTTCCCAATCATCCTGCCTTACACACTGCAATGGACAGGCGTTCCCAATCATCCTGCCTTACACACTGCAATGGATCAGGCAATGGTTCCCAATCATCCTGCCTTACACACTGCAATGGACAGGCGTTCCCAATCATCCTGCCTTACACACTGCAATGGACAGGCGTTCCCAATCATCCTGCCTTACACACTGCAATGGACAGGCGTTCCCAATCATCCTGCCTTACACACTGCAATGGACAGGCGTTCCCAATCATCCTGCCTTACACACTGCAATGGACAGGCGTTCCCAATCATCCTGCCTTACACACTGCAATGGACAGGCGTTCCCAATCATCCTGCCTTACACACTGCAATGGACAGGCGTTCCCAATCATCCTGCCTTACACACTGCAATGGACAGGCGTTCCCAATCATCCTGCCTTACAATCATCCTGCCTTACACACTGCAATGGACAGGCGTTCCCAATCATCCTGCCTTACACACTGCAATGGACAGGCGTTCCCAATCATCCTGCCTTACACACTGCAATGGACAGGCGTTCCCAATCATCCTGCCTTACACACTGCAATGGACAGGCGTTCCCAATCATCCTGCCTTACACACTGCAATGGACAGGCGTTCCCAATCATCCTGCCTTACACACTGCAATGGACAGGCGTTCCCAATCATCCTGCCTTACACACTGCAATGGACAGGCGTTCCCAATCATCCTGCCTTACACACTGCAATGGACAGGCGTTCCCAATCATCCTGCCTTACACACTGCAATGGACAGGCGTTCCCAATCATCCTGCCTTACACACTGCAATGGACAGGCGTTCCCAATCATCCTGCCTTACACACTGCAATGGACAGGCGTTCCCAATCATCCTGCCTTACACACTGCAATGGACAGGCGTTCCTGCAATGGAATCATCCTGCCTTACACACTGCAATGGACAGGCGTTCCCAATCATCCTGCCTTACACACTGCAATGGACAGGCGTTCCCAATCATCCTGCCTTACACACTGCAATGGACAGGCGTTCCCAATCATCCTGCCTTACACACTGCAATGGACAGGCGTTCCCAATCATCCTGCCTTACACACTGCAATGGACAGGCGTTCCCAATCATCCTGCCTTACACACTGCAATGGACAGGCGTTCCCAATCATCCTGCCTTACACACTGCAATGGACAGGCGTTCCCAATCATCCTGCCTTACACACTGCAATGGACAGGCGTTCCCAATCATCCTGCCTTACACACTGCAATGGACAGGCGTTCCCAATCATCCTGCCTTACACACTGCAATGGACAGGCGTTCCCAATCATCCTGCCTTGCTGATGTAAACCCTTTGTGCTGCCTAACCAATGACTGTACGATGACACTTCAACCAATGACTGTGCAACGATACACTACAACCAATGACTGTACAATGACACTACAACCAATGACTGTACAATGACACTACAACCAATGACTGTGCAACGATACACTTCAACCAATGACTGTGCAACGATACACTACAACCAATGACTGTACAATGACACTACAACCAATGACTGTACGATGACACTTCAACCAATGACTGTGCGATGACACTTCAACCAATGACTGTGCAACGATACACTTCAACCAATGACTGTGCAACGATACACTACAACCAATGACTGTACAATGACACTACAACCAATGACTGTACGATGACACTTCAACCAATGACTGTGCGATGACACTTCAACCAATGACTGTGCAACGATACACTACAACCAACGACTGTACGATGACACTTCAAGAGGCGAGTCAATTTGTGATAAAAAAATGCAATATCTGTACGCGCTGACTAGACCTAATGATGTCCTGTTCAGTTTGAGAGGGAGAGCATGAAGATGAGAAAGAGGACCGGACATAAGCTTGCTCAGGCTATAATTGATTTGAATTAAAACAATATGTTTTCTTTGCCCATAATGAAGCTATTTATCGGAGTTAATGACCTCACAATAAGTCACGTAACTTACATTACCATGAAGCGGAAGTTACAGAGATGGACAGTGCATTGGTGCTGATAATTTAAAACCCGTTAATTGAAATGCATTCCAGGTGACTACGTCATGAAGCTGGTTGAGAGAATTCCAAGAGTGTGAAAAGCTGTCATCAAGGCAAAGGGTGACGAATCTCAAATATAAAATAGATTTTGATTTGCTTAAAACTTTTTTAGTGCTGTAGCTATATGAATCCATGTGTTTTTTCATAGTTTTGATGTCTTCACTATTGTTCTACAAAGTAGAAAATAGTTTTTTGTTTAAAGAATCTCTTGAATGAGTAGAGTCCAAACTTTGACTGGTACTGTATATATATATATATATATATATATATATATAAACAGTTGAAGTTGGAAGCTTACATACACCTTATCCAAATACATTTAAAATCAGTTTTTCAGAATTCCTGACATTTAATCCCAGTATAAATTCCCTGTATTAGGTCAGTTAGGATCAACACTTTATTTTAAGAATGTGAAACGTTATTTAAAGTGACTAGTTATTATTAATTATTAAATACATTTATTAAAAGTATTAAAGTGGCTAAAGATATGAGTCAGTGGGTCAGCAGCAGTCACTCTATGCTAGTGATGGCTTTTTAACAGTCTGATGGCCTTGAGATAAAAACTGTTTTTCAGTCTCTCGGTCCCAGCTTTGATGCACCTGTACTGACCTCGCCTTCTGGATGATAGCGGGGTAAACAGGCAGTGGCTCGGGAGGTTGATGTCCTTGATGATCTACTGCCTTCCTGTGACATCGGGTGGTGTAGGTGTCCTGGAGGGCAGGTAGTTTGCCCCCGGTGATGCGTTGGGCAGACCTCACTACCAGCCTGGAGAGCCTTACGGTTGTGGGCGGAGCAGTTGCCGTACCAGGCGGTGATACAGCCCGCCAGGATGCTCTCGATTGTGCATCTGTAAAGGTTTGTGAGTGTTTTAGGTGACAAGCTAAATTTTTCAGCCTCCTGAGGTTGAAGAAGGTGCTGTTTTGGCTTATTCACCACGCTGTCTGTCTGGGTGGACCAATTCAGTTCATCGTGATGTGTATGCTGAGGATTCTTACCACCTTCTCCACTACTGTCCCATCGATGTGGACGGGTGATGCACCCTCTGCTGTTTCCTGAAGTCCACGATCATCTCCTTTTTTTGGTGATGTTGAGTGAGAGGTTGTTTTCCTGACACCACACTCCAAGGGCCCTCACTTCCTCCCTGTAGACCGTCTTGTAGTTGTTGGTAATCAAGCCTACCACTGTAGTGTCATCTGCAAACTTGATGATTGAGTTGGAGGCGTGCGTGGCCATGTAGTCATGGGTGAACAGGGAGTACAGGAAAGGGCTGAGAACACACCCTTGTGGGGCCCCGGTGTCGAAGATCAGAAGGAGGGAGATGTTGTTTCCTACCCTCAACACCTGGGGGCGGAAAGTCCAGGACCTAGTTGCACAGGGCGGGGTCAAGACCCAGGGTCTCGAGCTTAATGACAAGTTTGGAGGGCACTATGGTGTTAAATACTGAGCTGTATTCGAATAACAACATTCTTACATAGGTATTTATATATACATCTTGTCCAGCTGGTGTGCAGTTTGATGGCAAATACTTCGTCTGTGGACCTATTTGGGCGGTAAGCAAATTGGAGTGGGTCCAAGGTATCAGGTAGGTTGGAGGTGATATGATCCTTGACTAGTCTCTCAAAGCACTTCATGATGACAGAAGTGAGTGCTAAGGGATGGTAGTCATTTAGCTCAGTTACCTTTGCTTTCTTGGGAACAGGAACAATGGTGGCCATCTTGAAGCATGTGGGTACAGCAGACTTGGATAGGGATTGATTGAATATGTCCGTAAACTCACCAGCCAGCTGGTGTGTGCATGCTCTGCCACCTGGGCCGGCAGCCTTGCGAGGGTTAACACGTTTAAATGTTTTATTCACGTTGGCGGGGAGAGCCCACAGGCTTTGGCAGCGGGCCGTGTCAGTGGCACTGTATTGTCCTCAAAGCGAGCAAAGGAGTTGTTTAATTTGTCTGGGAGCACGACATTGATGTCCGCGACGGGACTGGTTTTCTCTTTGTAATCCGTGATTGACTGTAGACCCTGCCACATACGTCTCGTGTTTGATCCGTTGAATTGCAACTCTACTTTGCCTCTATACTGACACTTTGCTTGTTTGATTGCCTTGCGGAGGGAAAAGCTACACTGTTTGTATTCGGTCATGTTTCCGGTCGCCTTGCCATGATTAAAAGATGATTAAAAGATGTGGTTCGCTCTTTCAGTTTTACGTGAATGCTGCCATCAATCCACGTTTTCTGGTTAGGGAAGGTTTTAATAGTCAGTTGGTACAACATCACCGATGCATTTGCTAATAAACTCACTCACCGAGTCAGCATGGCTTTTGGCCACCTGGCCAACAGCCAGGGAAAATGCAGAGCGCCAAATTCAAATAAATTACTGTAAAGATCAAACTTTCATTAGATCACACATGAAAGATAGCAAATTAAAGCTACACTTGTTGTGAATCCAGCCAACATGTCAGATTTCAAAAGGCTTTTCGGGGGAAAGCAAACGATGCTATTATCTGAGGATAGCACCTCCGTAAACATAGAGAGAAAAGTATATTTCAACCCTGCAGGCGCGGCACAAAACGCAGAAATAAAAATATAATTCATGCCTTACTGACAAGATTCTTTTTTTGCCACCCCAATATGTCTCATAAACATCACAAATGGTCCTTTTGTTCGATTAATTCCGTCGATATATATCCAAAATGTCCATTTATTTGGCGCGTTTGATCCAGAAAAACACCAGTTCCAACTTATGCAACGTGACGACAAAATATCTCAAAAGTTACCTGTAAAATTTGCCAAAACATTTCAAACTACTTTTGTAATATAACTTTAGGTATTTTTTTATGTAAATAATCGATAAAATTGAAGACGGGATGATCTGTGTTCAATACAGGAAGAAAACAAACTGTAGCTTTCTGGTCACGCGCCTCTATCTAACAGTACACTACAAGTGACCCTCGTTCTGAACAGGGCTACTTCTTCATTACACATCCAGTGGAAGCAGTAGGAACTGGAAGAAAGTCCCTTAGAAATCTGGAATCCCAATGAAAAAACATTGAAAAGAGAGTGACCTTAAAAACAAATCTGAATGGTTTGTCCTTGGGGTTTCGCCTGCTAAATAACTTATGTTATACTCACAGACATGATTCAAACCGTTTTAGAAACTTCAGAGTGTTTTCTATCCAAATCCAAATGTTCTATCCAAATTTCTATCCAAATCTATCCTAATAAAATGCATATCTTATCTTCTGGTGATGAGTAGCAGGCAGTTGAACTTGGACATGCATTTAATCCGGACGTGAAAATACTGCCCCCTGTCACCAAGAAGTTAAATGAGATCTGGTGCAACCAATTACCTTCAAGTCACATAATTAGTTAAATATTGTCCACATGTGTGCAATCTGAGTGTCACATGATCTGTCACTTGATCTAAGTATATCTACACCTGTTCTGAAAGGCCCCAGAGTCTGCAACACCACTAAGCAAGGGGCACCACCATCAAGCGGCACCATGAAGACCAAGGAGCTCTCCAAACAAGTCAGGGACAAAGTTGTGGAGAAGTGCAGATCACGGTTGGGTTACAAAAAATATCCAAAACGTTTAACGTCCCATGGAGCACCATTACATCCATTATTAGAAAATGGAAAGAATATGGCACCACAACAAACCTGCCAAGAGAAGCAGCCCACCAAAACTCCCGGAAGAGTGGACAGAAAAAAAGCCATTGCTTAAAGAGAAAAATTAGCAAACCTGTTTGGTGTTTGCCAAAAGGCTTGTAGGAGACTCCCCAAACATATGGAAGAATATACTCTGAGTGTCACGTTCTGACCTTTATTTCCTTTGTTTTGTCATTATTTAGTATGGTCAGGGCGTGAGTTGGGTGGGCAGTCTATGTTTGTTTTTCTAGGTTTTGGGTATTTCTACGTTTCGGCCTAGTATGGTTCTCAATCAGAGGCAGGTGTCATTAGTTGTCTCTGATTGAGAATCATACTTAAGTAGCCTGGGTTTCACTGTGTGTTTGTGGGTGATAGTTCCTGTCTCTGTGTTTTGCACCAGACAGGGCTGTTTTTGGTTTTCCACGTTTATTGTTTTGTAGTGTTCATGTTTATCTGTATCTTTGTTTATTAAACATGAATCAATATAATCACGCTGCGTTTTGGTCCGCCTCTACTTCACCCCAGGAAAACCCTTACAGAATCACCCACCACAACAGGACCAAGCGACGTGGTAAAGGGCAACAGCAGCGAAAAGAGGAATGGACATGGGAGGACGGTTTGGACGTCCTCTACTTCACCCCAGGAAAACCCTTACACTGAGGGAAACCTTTTTCAGTCTTCCAGAAATTTGAGACTGGAACGGAGCTTCACCTTCCAGTAGGACAATGACCCTAAGCATACTGCTAAAGCAACACTCGAGTGGTTTAAGGGGAAACATTTAAATGTCTTGAAATGGCCTAGTCAAAGCCCAGACCTCAATCCAATTGAGAATCTGTGGTATGACTTAAAGATTGCTGTACACCAGCGGAACCCATCCAACTTCAAGGAGCTGGAGAAGTTTTGCCTTGAAGAATGTCACAAAATCCCAGTGGCTAGATGTGCCAATAGAGACATACCCCAAGATATTGGAGCTATAATTACTGCAAAAGGTGGCTCTACAAAGTATTGATTTTTTTGGGGGGGGGATATACACTCAAGTTTTCAGTTTGTCTTATTTGTTGTTTGTTTCACCCCAGAAAATATTTTGCATCTTCAAAGTGGTGTTGTGTAAATCAAATGATACAACCCCCCCAAAAAAACAGGCAACAAAATAGTAAAAATGGGGGTGAACACTTACACAAGCCACTGTAGATGTAAACCTTAGATGTAAAGTAATACATTGTAGACATTAGTGTGGTGTTGATATGTATGGTGGTAGTAGTGGTAATAGTGTAGTATTGATATGTATGGTGGTAATAATGGTAATAGTGTAGTATTGATATGTATGGTGGTAATAGTGTAGTATTGATATGTATGGTGGTAATAGTGTAGTATTGATATGTATGGTGGTAATAGTGTAGTATTGATATGTATGGTGGTAATAGTGTAGTATTGATATGTATGGTGGTAGTAGAGACATAACCCAAGAGCTGTAATTGCTGCAAACGATGGCTCATCAAAGTATTGATTTTGGGGGTGGGGGAGTAGTTATGCATGCTCAAGTTTTCAGTGGTTTTTGTCTTATTTCTTGTTTGTATCAAAATAAAAAATATTTTGTATCTTCAAAGTGGTAGGCATGTTGTGTAAATCAAATGATACAAACCCCCTAAAAATCTATTTTAATTCCAGGTTTTAAGGCAACAAAGTAGGATAAATGCCAAGGGGGGTGAATACTTTCACGAGCCACTGTATTACAGTGTTATTGTCTGAGGTACAAAATCCCAGTCCATGTGATCGAAGCAATCTTGAAGCGTGGAATCCGATTGGTCAGACCAGTGTTGGATTGACCTGAGCATGGGTGTTTCCTGTTTTAGTTTCTGTCAATAGGCTGGGAGCAACAAAATATAGTGATGGTCAGATTTGTCGAAGGGAGGGTGGTGGAGGGCTTTGCTTGCCTCGTGGAAATTAGAGTAGCAATGGTGCAGAATGCTTACAGCTCGTGTCGAGCATTCGGTATGCGATAGAATTTAGGAAGCGTTGTTCTCAGATTAGCTTTGTTAAAATCCCAGTGCCAAACCTGACCACACGACTGAACAGTAGTCAAGGTTTGACAAAACATTGTTGGTAGTGTAGTTAAGAAGGCAGTGCAGCATTTTACTATGGACATGCTTTTCTCCACCTTCGATACTATTGTATCAATATGTTTTGACCAAGACAGTTTACAACCCAGGGTTACTCCAAGCAGTTTAGTCATCTCAACTTGCTCAATTTCCACATGATTTATTACAAGATTTAGCTGAGGTTTAGGGTTTAGTGAATGTTTTATCCCAATTACAATGCTTTTAGTTTTAGATATATTTAGGGCTGACTTATTCCTTGCCACTGACTCTGAAACTAACTGCATCTCTTTGTTAAGTGTTTCAGTCATTTCAGTCGCTGTAGTAGCTGATGTGTACATTGTTGAGTCATCCACGTACAGAGACACTTAGGCTTTACTCAAAGTCACTGGCATGTCGTTAGTAAATATTTTAAAAAGCAAAGGGGCCTAAACCGCTACCCTGGCGAATTCCTGCTTCTATCTGGATTAGGCTTCCATTAAAGATCACCCTCTGTGTTCTGTCAGATAAGTAATTCTTAATCCACAATATAGCACGGGGTGTTAAACCATAATACATTTGTTTTTCCAGCAGCAGACTATGATTGATAATGTCAAAAACTGCACTGACGCCTAACAAGACAGCCCTCAAAATAATTTTATCATCAATTTCTCTCAGCCAATCATCAGTCGTTTGTGTAAGTGCTGTGCTGTGTTTAATGTCCTTCCCTATTAGTGTGTTAATATTCAGTTGTCAGTTTGTTTACTGTACATGTACTGGCATTGTATCTGGTCAAACACAATTTTTTCCAGAAGTTTACAAAGGGTTGTTAACAGGCTGATTGGTTGGCTATTTGAGCCTGTAAAGGGGGCTTTACTTTTCTTCGGTAGTGGACTTTAGCTTCCCTCCAGGCCTGAGGGCACACACTCTCTGATAGGTTTAGATTGAAGATGTGGCAAATAGGAGTGGCAATATCGTCTGCTATTATCCTCAGTAATTTTCCTTCCAAGTTGTCAAAACCCGGTGGTTTTTCAATGTTGATAGTCAACAATACTTTTTTCACCTCTTCCACAATGACTTTAGGGAATTCAAAAGTACAGTTGTTGTCTTTCATCATTTGGTCAGTTGTACTTGGATGTGTAGTATCATTGTTTGTTTGCTGGCATGTCATCCCTGAGTTAGCTTTTCTTGCCAATGAAAAGGTAATTATAGTAGTTGGCAATATCAGTGGGCTTTGTGATGAATGAGCCATCTGATTCAATGAATTATGGAGCCGAGTTGGCTTTTATTCCCAAAATGTTTAAGTTGCCCCAAAGCTTTTTTAAATCATTCTTAATATAACTAATATTTGTTTGATAGTGTAGTTTATTTTGATTTAGTTTAGTCACATGATTTCTTAATTTGCAGTAAGTTTGCCAATCAGTTGGGTTGCCAGACTTATTTGCAATTCCTTTTGCCTCATCCCTCACAACCATAACATTTTTCAATTCCTCATCAATCCATGGGGATTTAACAGTTTTTATAGTCATTTTCTTAATGGGACATTGCTTATTACTAACTGGAATAAGCTATTTATAAATGTGTCAAGTGCAGCGTCAAGTTGCTCCTCATTACACACCACAGATGACACACCAGGATGATTTTCATTCCCAAATTAAACAGCCCAGAATATTTGATATACATATAACTACTAGATTTGGATAGAAATACAGTTTCCAAAACTGTTAAAAGGTGTCTGTGAGTATAACAGAACTGATTTGAAAACCGGAGAAAAATCCATTCAGGAAGTAGTTTTTGGGGGGTTTTGTAGTTTTCTATTCAATGCCATTACAGTATCCATAGACTTAAGACAAACTACAGTTCCTATGCCTTCCACTAGATGTCAACAGTCTTTAGGAATTGTTTCAGGCTTGTATTCTGATAAATGAGGGAGTAAGACCAGTCTGAATGAAGTTGACTCTGACGTGTCACAGAGCTTTTCATGCGCGCAACCGAGAGTGTGCCTTTCTTGTTTACCTTTTATATTGACAACGTTATGGTCTGGTTGAAATTTTATAGATCATTTAGGCTAAAAAACAACCTGAGGTTTGAATATAAACATCATTTGACATGTTTCTATGAACTTTACAGATACAATTTGGAGGTTTTGCCTGTCTGTTGTGACTTCGTTTGAGCCTGTGGATTACTGAAGAAAACGCGCAAACAAAACTGAGGTTTTTGGATAACAAGACAGCCCTCATATAAAGAGACTTTATTGAAAAAAAGGAACATTTATTGAATAAATGAATGTCTTCTGAGTACCACCAAATGAAGATCATAAAAGGTAAGTGATTAATTGTATCTCTATTTCTGACGTGACTCTTCAACTTGGCTGGCTACTGTTTGAAATTATTTGTCTGCTGGGCTATGTTCTCAAATAATATATATATTTTTATAAATCTGACACTGTGGATGAATTCACAAGAAGTTAATCTTTAAACATGTGTAAAATATGTTTTGTTTTCTGAATTTTTAAAATGACTATTTCTGTGTTTGAATTTGGCGCTCTGCAATCTCACTGGATGTTTAGGTGGGACGCTAGTGAGGTTCAAGGAGAAGAGACAGCTAATCCACATACCCTAGAGAGGTTCAAGTAGAAGAGACAGCTAACCCACATACCCTAGAAAGAGAGATGTTAAAGGAGAAGAGACAGCTAACCCACATACCCTAGAGAGGTTCAAGGAGAGAGACAGCTAACCTACATACCCTAGAAAGAGAGAGGTTAAAGGAGAAGTGACAGCCAACCCACATACCCTAGAGAGGTTAAAGGAGAGGAGACAGCTAACCCACATACCCTAGAGAGGTTCAAGGAGAAGAGACAGCTAACCCACATACCCAAGAGATGTTCAAGGAGAAGAGAAAGCTATCCCACATACTCTAGAGAGGTTAAAGGAGAAGAGACAGCTAACCCACATACCCTAGAGAGGTTAAAGGAGAAGAGACAGCTAACCCACATACCCTAGAGAGGTTAAAGGAGAAGAGACAGCTAACCCACATACACTAGAGAGATTAAAGGAGAGGAGACAGCTAACCCACATACCCTAGAGAGGTTAAAGGAGAGGAGACAGCTAACCCACATACCCTAGAGAGAGAGAGAGGTTAAAGGAGAAGTGACAGCGAACCCACATACCCTAGAGAGGTTAAAGGAGAGGAGACAGCTAACCCACATACCCTAGAGAGGTTCAAGGAGAAGAGACAGCTAAACCACATACCCTAGAAAGAGTGAGGTTAAAGGAGAAGTGACAGCTAACCCACATACCCTAGGGAGGTTCAAGGAGAAGAGACAGCTAACCCACATACACTAGAGAGGTTCAAGGAGAAGAGACAGCTAACCCACATACCCTAGAGATGTTAAAGGAGAAGAGACAGCTAACCCACATACCCTAGATAGGTTAAAGGAGAAGAGACAGCTAACCCACATACCCTAGGGAGGTTCAAGGAGAAGAGACAGCTAACCCACATACCCTAGAGAGGTTCAAGGAGAAGAGACAGCTAACCCACATACCCTAGAGATGTTAAAGGAGAAGAGACAGCTAACCCACATACCATAGAGAGGTTCAAGGAGAATAGACAGCTAACCCACATACCCTAGAGAGGTTAAAGGAGAGGACACAGCTAACCCACATACCCTAGAGAGGTTCAAGGAGAAGAGACAGCTAACCCACATACCCTGGAGAGGTTCAAGGAGAAGAGACAGCTAACCCACATACCCTGGAGAGGTGCAAGGAGAAGAGACAGCTAACCCACATACCCTAGAGAGGTTAAAGGAGAAGAGACAGCTAACCCACATACCCTGGAGAGGTTCAAGGAGAAGAGACAGGTAACCCACATACCCTGGAGAGGTTCAAGGAGAAGAGACAGCTAACCCACATACCCTGGAGAGGTGCAAGGAGAAGAGACAGCTAACCCACATACCCTAGAGAGGTTAAAGGAGAAGAGACAGCTAAACCACATACCCTGGAGAGGTTCAAGGAGAGAGACAGCTAACCCACATACCCTAGAAAGAGAGAGGTTAAAGGAGAAGTGACAGCCAACCCACATACCCTAGAGAGGTTAAAGGAGAGGAGACAGCTAACCCACATACCCTAGAGAGGTTCAAGGAGAAGAGGCAGCTAACCCACATACCCTAGAAAGAGTGAGGTTAAAGGAGAAGTGACAGCGAACCCACGTACCCTAGAGAGGTTAAAGGAGAAGAGACAGCTAACCCACATACACTAGAGAGGTTCAAGGAGAAGAGACAGCTAACCCACATACCCTAGAGAGGTTAAAGGAGAAGAGACAGCTAACCCACATACCCTAGAGAGGTTAAAGGAGAAGAGACAGCTAACCCACATACACTAGAGAGGTTCAAGGAGAAGAGACAGCTAACCCACATACCCTGGAGAGGTTCAAGGAGAAGAGACAGCTAACCCACATACCCTGGAGAGGTGCAAGGAGAAGAGACAGCTAACCCACATACCCTAGAGAGGTTAAAGGAGAAGAGACAGCTAACCCACATACCCTGGAGAGGTTCAAGGAGAAGAGACAGCTAACCCACATACCCTAGAGAGGTTAAAGGAGAAGAGACAGCTAACCCACATACCCTGGAGAGATTCAAGGAGAGAGACAGCTAACCCACATACCCTAGAGAGGTTCAAGGAGAAGAGACAGCTAACCCACATACCCTAGAGAGGTTAAAGGAGAAGAGACAGCTAACCAACATACCCTAGAGAGGTTAAAGGAGAAGAAACAGCTAACCCACATACCCTAGAGAGGTTAAAGGAGAAGAGACAGCTAACCCACATACACTAGAGAGATTAAAGGAGAGGACACAGCTAACCCACATACCCTAGAGAGGTTAAAGGAGAAGAGACAGCTAACCCACATACCCTAGAGAGGTTCAAGGAGAAGAGACAGCTAACCCACATACCCTGGAGAGGTTCAAGGAGAAGAGACAGCTAACCCACATACCCTGGAGAGGTGCAAGGAGAAGAGACAGCTAACCCACATACCCTAGAGAGGTTAAAGGAGAAGAGACAGCTAACCCACATACCCTGGAGAGGTTCAAGGAGAAGAGACAGGTAACCCACATACCCTGGAGAGGTTCAAGGAGAAGAGACAGCTAAACCACATACCCTGGAGAGGTGCAAGGAGAAGAGACAGCTAACCCACATACCCTAGAGAGGTTAAAGGAGAAGAGACAGCTAACCCACATACCCTGGAGAGGTTCAAGGAGAGAGACAGCTAACCCACATACCCTAGAAAGAGAGAGGTACAGCCAACCTACATACCCTAGAGAGGTTAAAGGAGAGGAGACAGCTAACCCACATACCCTAGAGAGGTTCAAGGAGAAGAGGCAGCTAACCCACATACCCTAGAAAGAGTGAGGTTAAAGGAGAAGTGACAGCGAACCCACATACCCTAGAGAGGTTAAAGGAGAAGAGACAGCTAACCCACATACCCTAGAGAGGTTAAAGGAGAAGAGACAGCTAACCCACATACCCTGGAGAGGTTCAAGGAGAGAGACAGCTAACCCACATACCCTAGAAAGAGAGAGGTTAAAGGAGAAGTGACAGCCAACCCACATACCCTAGAGAGGTTAAAGGAGAGGAGACAGCTAACCCACATACCCTAGAGAGGTTCAAGGAGAAGAGGCAGCTAACCCACATACCCTAGAAAGAGTGAGGTTAAAGTAGAAGTGACAGCGAACCCACATACCCTAGAGAGGTTAAAGGAGAAGAGACAGCTAACCCACATAACCTAGAGAGGTTAAAGGAGAGGACACAGCTAACCCACATACCCTAGAGAGGTTAAAGGAGAAGAGGCAGCTAACCCACATACCCTAGAGAGGTTAAAGGAGAAGAGACAGCTAACCCACATACCCTGGAGAGGTTCAAGGAGAAGAGACAGGTAACCCACATACCCTGGAGAGGTTCAAGGAGAAGAGACAGCTAACCCACATACCCTGGAGAGGTGCAAGGAGAAGAGACAGCTAACCCACATACCCTAGAGAGGTTAAAGGAGAAGAGACAGCTAACCCACATACCCTGGAGAGGTTCAAGGAGAGAGACAGCTAACCCACATACCCTAGAAAGAGAGAGGTTAAAGGAGAAGTGACAGCGAACCCACATACCCTAGAGAGGTTAAAGGAGAAGAGACAGCTAACCCACATACCTAGAGAGGTTAAAGGAGAAGAGACAGCTAACCCACATACCCTAGAGAGGTTCAAGGAGAAGAGACAGCTAACCCACATACCCTAGAGAGGTTCAAGGAGAAGAGACAGCTAACCCACATACCCTAGAGAGGTTAAAGGAGAGGAGACAGCTAACCCACATACCCTAGAGAGATTCAAGGAGAAGAGGCAGCTAACCCACATACCCTAGAAAGAGTGAGGTTAAAGGAGAAGTGACAGCGAACCCACATACCCTAGAGAGGTTAAAGGAGAAGAGACAGCTAACCCACATACCCTGGAGAGGTGCAAGGAGAAGAGACAGCTAACCCACATACCCTAGAGAGGTTAAAGGAGAAGAGACAGCTAACCCACATACCCTGGAGAGGTGCAAGGAGAAGAGACAGCTAACCCACATACCCTAGAGAGGTTAAAGGAGAGGAGACAGCTAACCCACATACCCTAGAGAGGTTCAAGGAGAAGAGGCAGCTAACCCACATACCCTAGAAAGAGTGAGGTTAAAGGAGAAGTGACAGCGAACCCACATACCCTAGAGAGGTTAAAGGAGAAGAGACAGCTAACCCACATAACCTAGAGAGGTTAAAGGAGAAGAGACAGCTAACCCACATACCCTAGAGAGGTTCAAGGAGAAGAGACAGCTAACCCACATACCCTGGAGAGGTTCAAGGAGAAGAGACAGCTAACCCACATACCCTGGAGAGGTGCAAGGAGAAGAGACAGCTAACCCACATACAATAGAGAGGTTCAAGGAGAAGAGACAGCTAACCCACATACCCTAGAGAGGTTAAAGGAGAGGTGACAGCTAACCCACATACCCTAGAGAGGTTAAAGGAGAGGAGACAGCTAACCCACATACCCTAGAGAGGATAAAGGAGAGTAGACAGCTAACCCACATACCCTAGAGAGGTTCAAGGAGAAGAGACAGCTAACCCACATACCCTAGAGAGGTTAAAGGAGAAGAGACAGCTAACCCACATACCCTAGAGAGGTTAAAGGAGAAGAGACAGCTAACCCACATACCCTAGAGAGGTTCAAGGAGAAGAGACAGCTAACCCACATACCCTAGAGAGTTTCAAGGAGAAGAGACAGCTAACCCACATACCCTAGAGAGGTTCAAGGAGAAGAGACAGCTAACCCACATACCCTAGAGAGTTTCAAGGAGAAGAGACCGCTAACCCAAATACCCTAGAGAGGTTCAAGGAGAAGAGACAGCTAACCCACATACCCTAGAGAGGTTCAAGGAGAAGAGACAGCTAACCCACATACCCTAGAGAGGTTCAAGGAGAAGAGACCGCTAACCCACATAACCTAGAGAGGTTCAAGGAGAAGAGACAGCTAACCCACATACCCTAGAGAGAGGTTCAAGGAGAAGAGACAGCTAACCCACATACCCTAGAGAGGTTCAAGGAGAAGAGACCGCTAACCCACATACCCTAGAGAGGTTCAATGAGATGAGACAGCTAACCAACATACCCTAGAGAGGTTCAAGGAGAAGAGACAGCTAACCCAAATACCCTAGAGATGTTAAAGGAGAAGAGACCGCTAACCCACATACAATAGAGAGGTTCAAGGAGAAGAGACAGCTAACCCACATACCCTAGAGAGGTTCAAGGAGAAGAGACAGCTAACCCACATACCCTAGAGAGGTTCAAGGAGAAGAGACAGCTAACCCACATACCCTAGAGAGGATAAAGGAGAGGAGACAGCTAACCCACATACCCTAGAGAGGTTCAAGGAGAAGAGGCAGCTAACCCACATACCCTAGAAAGAGTGAGGTTAAAGGAGAAGTGACAGCGAACCCACATACCCTAGAGAGGTTAAAGGAGAAGAGACAGCTAACCCACATACCCTGGAGAGGTGCAAGGAGAAGAGACAGCTAACCCACATACCCTAGAGAGGTTAAAGGAGAAGAGACAGCTAACCCACATACCCTGGAGAGGTGCAAGGAGAAGAGACAGCTAACCCACATACCCTAGAGAGGTTAAAGGAGAGGAGACAGCTAACCCACATACCCTAGAGAGGTTCAAGGAGAAGAGGCAGCTAACCCACATACCCTAGAAAGAGTGAGGTTAAAGTAGAAGTGACAGCGAACCCACGTACCCTAGAGAGGTTAAAGGAGAAGAGACAGCTAACCCACATAACCTAGAGAGGTTAAAGGAGAAGAGACAGCTAACCCACATACACTAGAGAGATTAAAGGAGAGGACACAGCTAACCCACATACCATAGAGAGGTTAAAGGAGAAGAGACAGCTAACCCACATACCCTAGAGATGTTAAAGGAGAAGAGACAGCTAACCCACATACCCTAGAGAGGTTCAAGGAGAAGAGACCACTAACCCACATACCCTAGAGAGGTTCAATGAGATGAGACAGCTAACCAACATACCCTAGAGAGGTTCAAGGAGAAGAGACAGCTAACCCACATACCCTAGAGAGGTTCAAGGAGAAGAGACAGCTAACCCACATACCCTAGAGATGTTAAAGGAGAAGAGACCGCTAACCCACATACAATAGAGAGGTTCAAGGAGAAGAGACATCTAACCCACATACCCTAGAGAGGTTAAAGGAGAGGTGACAGCTAACCCACATACCCTAGAGAGGTTAAAGGAGAGGAGACAGCTAACCCACATACCCTAGAGAGGATAAAGGAGAGTAGACAGCTAACCCACATACCCTAGAGAGGTTCAAGGAGAAGAGACAGCTAACCCACATACCCTAGAGAGGTTCAAGGAGAAGAGACAGCTAACCCACATACCCTAGAGAGGTTCAAGGAGAAGAGACAGCTAACCCACATACCCTAGAGAGGTTCAAGGAGAAGAGACCGCTAACCCACATACCCTAGAGAGGTTCAAGGAGAAGAGACAGCTAACCCACATACCCTAGAGAGGTTCAAGGAGAAGAGACAGCTAACCCACATACCCTAGAGAGGTTCAAGGAGAAGAGACAGCTAACCCACATACCCTAGAGATGTTAAAGGAGAAGAGACAGCTAACCCACATACCCTAGAGAGGTTCAAGGAGAAGAGACCGCTAACCCACATACCCTAGAGAGGTTCAATGAGATGAGACAGCTAACCAACATACCCTAGAGAGGTTCAAGGAGAAGAGACAGCTAACCCACATACCCTAGAGAGGTTCAAGGAGAAGAGACAGCTAACCCACATACCCTAGAGATGTTAAAGGAGAAGAGACCGCTAACCCACATACAATAGAGAGGTTCAAGGAGAAGAGACAGCTAACCCACATACCCTAGAGAGGTTAAAGGAGAGGTGACAGCTAACCCACATACCCTAGAGAGGTTAAAGGAGAGAGACAGCTAACCCACATACCCTAGAGAGGATAAAGGAGAGTAGACAGCTAACCCACATACCCTAGAGAGGTTCAAGGAGAAGAGACAGCTAACCCACATACCCTAGAGAGGTTAAAGGAGAAGAGACAGCTAACCAACATACCCTAGAGAGGTTCAAGGAGAAGAGACCGCTAACCCACATACAATAGAGAGGTTCAAGGAGAAGAGACAGCTAACCCACATACCCTAGAGAGGTTAAAGGAGAGGTGACAGCTAACCCACATACCCTAGAGAGGTTAAAGGAGAGGAGACAGCTAACCCACATACCCTAGAGAGGATAAAGGAGAGTAGACAGCTAACCCACATACCCTAGAGAGGTTCAAGGAGAAGAGACAGCTAACCCACATACCCTAGAGAGGTTAAAGGAGAAGAGACAGCTAACCCACATACCCTAGAGAGGTTCAAGGAGAAGAGACAGCTAACCCACATACCCTAGAGAGGTTAAAGGAGAAGAGACAGCTAACCCACATACCCTAGAGAGTTTCAAGGAGAAGAGACCGCTAACCCACATACCCTAGAGAGGTTCAAGGAGAAGAGACAGCTAACCCACATACCCTAGAGAGGTTCAAGGAGAAGAGACAGCTAACCCACATACCCTAGAGAGGTTCAAGGAGAAGAGACCGCTAACCCACATAACCTAGAGAGGTTCAAGGAGAAGAGACAGCTAACCCACATACCCTAGAGAGGTTCAAGGAGAAGAGACAGCTAACCCACATACCCTAGAGAGGTTCAAGGAGAAGAGACCGCTAACCCACATACCCTAGAGAGGTTCAATGAGATGAGACAGCTAACCAACATACCCTAGAGAGGTTCAAGGAGAAGAGACAGCTAACCCACATACCCTAGAGAGGTTCAAGGAGAAGAGACAGCTAACCCACATACCCTAGAGATGTTAAAGGAGAAGAGACCGCTAACCCACATACAATAGAGAGGTTCAAGGAGAAGAGACAGCTAACCCACATACCCTAGAGAGGTTAAAGGAGAGGTGACAGCTAACCCACATACCCTAGAGAGGTTAAAGGAGAGGAGACAGCTAACCCACATACCCTAGAGAGGATAAAGGAGAGTAGACAGCTAACCCACATACCCTAGAGAGGTTCAAGGAGAAGAGACAGCTAACCCACATACCCTAGAGAGGTTAAAGGAGAAGAGACAGCTAACCCACATACCCTAGAGAGGTTCAAGGAGAAGAGACAGCTAACCCACATACCCTAGAGAGGTTCAAGGAGAAGAGACAGCTAACCCACATACCCTAGAGAGGTTCAAGGAGAAGAGACAGCTAACCCACATACCCTAAAGAGAGGTTCAAGGAGAAGAGACAGCTAACCCACATACCCTAGAGAGGTTAAAGGAGAAGAGACAGCTAACCCACATACCCTAGAGAGGTTCAAGGAGAAGAGACAGCTAACCCACATACCCTAGAGATGTTAAAGGAGAAGAGACCGCTAACCCACATACCCTAGAGAGGTTAAAGGAGAAGAGACAGCTAACCCACATAACCTAGAGAGGTTCAAGGAGAAGAGACCGCTAACCCACATACCCTAGAGATGTTAAAGGAGAGGTGACAGCTAACCCACATACCCTAGAGAGGTTAAAGGAGAGGTGACAGCTAACCCACATACCCTAGAGAGGTTAAAGGAGAAGAGACAGCGAACCCACATACCCTGGAGAGGTTAAAGGAGAAGAGACAGCTAACCCACATACCCTAGAGAGGTCCAAGGAGAGAGACAGCTAACCCACATACCCTAGAGAGGTTCAAGGAGAAGAGATAGCTAACCCACATACCCTAGAGAGGTTAAAGGAGAGGAGACAGCTAACCCACATACCCTAGAGAGGTTAAAGGAGAAGAGACAGCTAACCCACATACCCTAGAGAGGTTCAAGAGGAAGAGACAGCAAACCCACATACCCTAGAGAGGATAAAGGAGAAGTGACAGCGAACCCACATACCCTGGAGAGGTTAAAGGAGAAGAGACAGCTAACCCACATACCCTAGAGAGGTTCAAGGAGAGAGACAGCTAACCCACATACCCTAGAGAGGTTCAAGGAGAAGAGACAGCTAATCCACATAGCCTAGAGATGTTCAAGGAGAAGAGACAGCTAACCCACATACCCTAGAGAGGTTCAAGGAGAAGAGACAGCTAACCCACATACCCTAGAGAGGTTCAAGGAGAAGAGACAGCGAACCCACATACCCTATAGAGGTTCAAGGACAAGAGACAGCAAACCTACATACCCTAGAGAGATTAAAGGAGTAAAGACCGCTAACCCACATACCCTAGAGAGGTTCAAGGAGAAGAGACAGCTAACCCACATACCCTAGAGAGGTTAAAGGAGAAGCGACAGCTAACCCACATACCCTAGAGTGGTTCAAGGAGAAGAGACAGCTAATCCACATACCCTAGAGAGGTTCAAGGAGAAGAGACCGCTAACACACATACCCTAGAGAGGTTCAAGGAGAAGAGACCGCTAATCCACATACCCTAGAGAGGTTCAAGGAGAAGAGACCGCTAACCCACATACCCTAGAGAGGTTAAAGGAGAGGGACAGCTAACCCACATACCCTAGGGAGGTTAAAGGAGAGGAGACAGCTAACACACATACCCTAGAGAGGTTAGAGTTGAGGAGACAGCTAACCCACATACCCTAGAGAGGTTCAAGGAGAAGAGACAGCTAACCCACATACCCTAGAGAGGTTAAAGGAGAGGAGACAGCTAACCCACATACCCTAGAGAGGATAAAGGAGAGGAGACAGCTAACCCACATACCCTAGAGAGGTTCAAGGAGAAGAGACAGCTAACCCACATACCCTAGATAGGTTAAAGGAGAAGAGACAGCTAACCCACATACCCTAGAGAGGTTCAAGGAGAAGAGACAGCTAACCCACATACCCTAGAGAGGTTCAAGGAGAAGAGACCGCTAACCCACATACCCTAGAGAGGTTCAAGGAGAAGAGACAGCTAACCCACATACCCTAGAGAGAGGTTCAAGGAGAAGAGACAGCTAACCCACATACCCTAGAGAGGTTAAAGGAGAAGAGATAGCTAACCCACATACCCTAGAGAGGTTAAAGGAGAAGAGACAGCTAACCCACATACCCTAGAGATGTTAAAGGAGCAGAGACCGCACACCCACACCCTAGAGAGGTTAAAGGAGAAGAGACAGCTAACCCACATACCCTAGAGGTTAAAGGAGAAGAGACAGCTAACCCACATAACCTAGAGAGGTTCAAGGAGAAGAGACCGCTAACCCACATACCCTAGAGATGTTAAAGGAGAGGTGACAGCTAACCCACATACACTAGAGAGGTTAAAGGAGAGGTGACAGCTAACCCACATACCCTAGAGAGGTTAAAGGAGAAGAGACAGCTAACCCACATACCCTAGAGAGGTTCAATGAGATGAGACAGCTAACCCACATACCCTAGAGAGGTTCAAGGAGAAGAGACAGCTAACCCACATACCCTAGAGAGGTTCAAGGAGAAGAGACAGCTAACCCACATACCCTAGAGAGGTTCAAGGAGAATGAGACAGCTAACCCACATACCCTAGAGAGGTTCAAGGAGAAGAGACAGCTAACCCACATACCCTAGAGAGGTTCAAGGAGAAGAGACAGCGAACCCACATACCCTATAGAGGTTCAAGGAGAAGAGACAGCAAGCCCACATACCCTAGAGAGGTTAAAGGAGAAGCGACAGCTAACCCACATACCCTAGAGAGGTTAAAGGAGAAGAGACAGCTAACCCACATACCCTAGAGATGTTAAAGGAGAAGAGACCGCTAACCCACATACCCTAGAGAGGTTAAAGGAGAAGAGACAGCTAACCCACATACCCTAGAGGTTAAAGGAGAAGAGACAGCTAACCCACATAACCTAGAGAGGTTCAAGGAGAAGAGACAGCTAACCCACATACCCTAGAGATGTTAAAGGGAGGTGACAGCTAACCCACATACACTAGAGTGGTTAAAGGAGAGGTGACAGCTAACCCACATACCCTAGAGAGGTTAAAGGAGAAGAGACAGCTAACCCACATACCCTAGAGAGGTTCAATGAGATGAGACAGCGAACCCACATACCCTAGAGAGGTTCAAGGAGAAGAGACAGTTAACCCACATACCCTAGAGAGGTTAAAGGAGAGGAGACAGCTAACCCACATACCCTAGAGAGGATAAAGGTGAGAGACAGCTAACCCACATACCCTAGAGAGGTTCAAGGAGAAGAGACAGCTAACCCACATAACCTAGAGAGGTTAAAGGAGAAGAGACAGCTAACCCACATACCCTAGAGAGGTTCAAGGAGAAGAGACAGCTAACCCACATACCCTAGAGAGGTTCAAGGAGAAGAGACAGCTAACCCACATACCCTAGAGAGGTTCATTGAGATGAGACAGCTAACCCACATACCCTAGAGAGGTTCAAGGAGAAGAGACAGCTAACCCACATACCCTAGAGAGGTTCAAGGAGAAGAGACAGCGAACCCACATACCCTATAGAGGTTCAAGGAGAAGAGACAGCAAGCCCACATACCCTAGAGAGGTTAAAGGAGAAGAGACAGCTAACCCACATACCCTAGAGAGGTTCAAGGAGAAGAGACCGCTAATCCACATACCCTAGAGAGGTTCAAGGAGAAGAGACCGCTAACACACATACCCTAGAGAGGTTCAAGGAGAAGAGACAGCTAACCCACATACCCTAGAGAGATTAAAGGAGAAAAGACCGCTAACCCACATACCCTAGAGAGGTTCAAGGAGAAGAGACAGCTAACCCACATACCCTAGAGAGGTTAAAGGAGAAGCGACAGCTAACCCACATACCCGAGAGAGGTTCAAGGAGAAGAGACCGCTAATCCACATACCCTAGAGAGGTTCAAGGAGAAGAGACCGCTAACACACATACCCTAGAGAGGTTCAAGGAGAAGAGACCGCTAATCCACATACCCTAGAGAGGTTCAAGGAGAAGAGACCGCTAACGCACATACCCTAGAGAGGTTAAAGGAGAGGGGACAGCTAACCCACATACCCTAGGGAGGTTAAAGGAGAGGAGACAGCTAACACACATACCCTAGAGAGGATAAAGGAGAGGAGACAGCTAACCCACATACCCTAGAGAGGTTCAAGGAGAAGAGACAGCTAACCCACATACCCTAGATAGGTTAAAGGAGAAGAGGCAGCTAACCCACATACCCTAGAGAGGTTCAAGGAGAAGAGACAGCTAACCCACATACCCTAGAGAGGTTCAAGGAGAAGAGACAGCTAACCCACATACCCTAGAGAGGTTAAAGGAGAAGAGACAGCTAACCCACATACCCGAGAGAGGTTCAAGGGAAGAGACAGCTAACCCACATACCCTAGAGAGGTTCAAGGAGAAGAGACCGCTAACCCACATACCCTAGAGAGGTTCAAGGAGAAGAGACAGCTAACCCACATACCCTAGAGAGAGGTTCAAGGAGAAGAGACAGCTAACCCACATACCCTAGAGAGGTTAAAGGAGAAGAGACCGCTAACCCACATACAATAGAGAGGTTCAAGGAGAAGAGACAGCTAACCCAAATACCCTAGAGAGGTTAAAGGAGAAGAGACAGCTAAACCACATACCCTAGAGAGGTTCAAGAGGAAGAGACAGCAAACCCACATACCCTAGAGAGGATAAAGGAGAAGTGACAGCGAACCCACATACCCTGGAGAGGTTAAAGGAGAAGAGACAGCTAACCCACATACCCTAGAGAGGTTCAAGGAGAGAGACAGCTAACCCACATACCCTAGAGAGGTTCAAGAGGAAGAGACAGCAAACCCACATACCCTAGAGAGGATAAAGGAGAAGTGACAGCGAACCCACATACCCTGGAGAGGTTAAAGGAGAAAGATACAGCTAACCCACATACCCTAGAGAGGTTCAAGGAGAGAGACAGATAACCTACATACCCTAGAGAGGTTCAAGGAGAAGAGATAGCTAACCCACATACCCTAGAGAGGTTAAAGGAGAGGAGACAGCTAACCCACATACCCTAGAGAGGTTCAATGAGAAGAGACAGCTAATCCACATACCCTAGAGATTTTCAAGGAGAAGAGACAGCTAACCCACATACCCTAGAGAGGTTCAAGGAGAAGAGACAGCGAACCCACATACCCTATAGAGGTTCAAGGACAAGAGACAGCAAACCCACATACCCTAGAGAGATTAAAGGAGAAGAGACCGCTAACCCACATACCCTAGAGAGGTTCAAGGAGAAGAGACAGCTAACCCACATACCCTAGAGAGGTTAAAGGAGAAGCGACAGCTAACCCACATACCCTAGAGAGGTTCAAGGAGAAGAGACAGCTAACCCACATACCCTAGAGAGGTTCAATGAGATGAGACAGCTAACCCACATATCCTAGAGAGGTTCAAGGAGAAGAGACAGCTAACCCACATACCCTAGAGAGGTTCAAGGAGAAGAGACAGCTAACCCACATACCCTAGAGAGGTTCAAGGAGAAGAGACCGCTAACCCACATACCCTAGAGAGGTTCAATGAGATGAGACAGCTAACCAACATACCCTAGAGAGGTTCAAGGAGAAGAGACAGCTAACCCACATACCCTAGAGAGGTTAAAGGAGAAGAGACAGCTAACCCACATACCCTAGAGTTGTTAAAGGAGAAGAGACCGCTAACCCACATACAATAGAGAGGTTCAAGGAGAAGAGACAGCTAACCCACATACCCTAGAGAGGTTAAAGGAGAGGAGCCAGCTAACCCACATACCCTAGAGAGGTTAAATGAGAAGAGACCGCTAACCCACATACAATAGAGAGGTTCAAGGAGAAGAGACAGCTAACCCAAATACCCTAGAGAGGTTAAAGGAGGAGAGACAGCTATCCCACATACCCTAGAGAGGTTCAAGAGGAAGAGACAGCAAACCCACATACCCTAGAGAGGATAAAGGAGAAGTGACAGCGAACCCACATACCCTGGAGAGGTTAAAGGAGAAGAGACAGCTAACCCACATACCCTAGAGAGGTTCAAGGAGAGAGACAGCTAACCCACATAACCTAGAGAGGTTCAAGGAGAAGAGATAGCTAACCCACATACCCTAGAGAGGTTAAAGGAGAGGAGACAGCTAACCCACATACCCTAGAGAGGTTAAAGGAGAAGAGACAGCTAACCCACATACCCTAGAGAGGTTCAAGAGGAAGAGACAGCAAACCCACATACCCTAGAGAGGATAAAGGAGAGAGACAGCTAACCCACATACCCCAGAGAGGTTCAAGGAGAAGAGACAGCTAATCCACATAGCCTAGAGATGTTCAAGGAGAAGAGACAGCTAACCCACATACCCTAGAGAGGTTCAAGGAGAAGAGACAGCGAACCCACATACCCTATAGAGGTTCAAGGACAAGAGACAGCAAACCCACATACCCTAGAGAGATTAAAGGAGAAGAGACCGCTAACCCACATACCCTAGAGAGGTTCAAGGAGAAGAGACAGCTAACCCACATACCCTAGAGAGGTTAAAGGAGAGGAGACAGCTAACCCACATACCCTAGAGAGGATAAAGGAGAGGAGACAGCTAACCCACATACCCTAGAGAGGTTCAAGGAGAAGAGACAGCTAACCCACATACCCTAGAGAGGTTAAAGGAGAAGAGACAGCTAACCCACATACCCTAGAGAGGTTCAAGGAGAAGAGACAGCTAACCCACATACCCTAGAGAGGTTCAAGGAGAAGAGACCGCTAACCCACATACCCTAGAGAGGTTCAAGGAGAAGAGACAGCTAACCCACATACCCTAGAGAGAGGTTCAAGGAGAAGAGACAGCTAACCCACATACCCTAGAGAGGTTAAAGGAGAAGAGACAGCTAACCCACATACCCTAGAGAGGTTAAAGGAGAAGAGACAGCTAACCCACATACCCTAGAGGTTAAAGGAGAAGAGACAGCTAACCCACATAACCTAGAGAGGTTCAAGGAGAAGAGACCGCTAACCCACATACCCTAGAGATGTTAAAGGAGAGGTGACAGCTAACCCACATACACTAGAGTGGTTAAAGGAGAGGTGACAGCTAACCCACATACCCTAGAGAGGTTAAAGGAGAAGAGACAGCTAACCCACATACCCTAGAGAGGTTCAATGAGATGAGACAGCTAACCCACATACCCTAGAGAGGTTCAAGGAGAAGAGACAGCTAACCCACATACCCTAGAGAGGTTAAAGGAGAGGAGACTGCTAACCCACATACCCTAGAGAGGATAAAGGAGAGGAGACAGCTAACCCACATACCCTAGAGAGGTTCAAGGAGAAGAGACAGCTAACCCACATACCCTAGAGAGGTTAAAGGAGAAGAGACAGCTAACCCACATACCCTAGAGAGGTTCAAGGAGAGAGACAGCTAACCCACATAGCCTAGAGAGGTTCAAGGAGAAGAGATAGCTAACCCACATACCCTAGAGAGGTTAAAGGAGAGGAGACAGCTAACCCACATACCCTAGAGAGGTTAAAGGAGAAGAGACAGCTAACCCACATACCCTAGAGAGGTTCAAGAGGAAGAGACAGCAAACCCACATACCCTAGAGAGGATAAAGGAGAAGTGACAGCGAACCCACATACCCTGGAGAGGTTAAAGGAGAAGAGACAGCTAACCCACATACCCTAGAGAGGTTCAAGGAGAGAGACAGCTAACCCACATACCCTAGAGAGGTTCAAGGAGAAGAGACAGCTAATCCACATAGCCTAGAGATGTTCAAGGAGAAGAGACAGCTAACCCACATACCCTAGAGAGGTTCAAGGAGAAGAGACAGCTAACCCACATACCCTAGAGAGGTTAAAGGAGAGGAGACAGCTAACCCACATACCCTAGAGAGGTTAAAGGAGAGGAGACAGCTAACCCACATACCCTAGAGAGGTTAAAGGAGAAGAGACAGCTAACCCACATACCCTAGAGAGGTTCAAGAGGAAGAGACAGCAAACCCACATACCCTAGAGAGGATAAAGGAGAAGTGACAGCGAACCCACATACCCTGGAGAGGTTAAAGGAGAAGAGACAGCTAACCCACATACCCTAGAGAGGTTCAAGGAGAGAGACAGCTAACCCACATACCTAGAGAGGTTCAAGGAGAAGAGACAGCTAATCCACATAGCCTAGAGATGTTCAAGGAGAAGAGACAGCTAACCCACATACCTAGAGAGGTTCAAGGAGAAGAGACAGCTAACCCACATACCCTAGAGAGGTTAAAGGAGAGGAGACAGCTAACCCACATACCCTAGAGAGGATAAAGGAGAGGAGACAGCTAACCCACATACCCTAGAGAGGTTCAAGGAGAAGAGACAGCTAACCCACATACCCTAGAGAGGTTAAAGGAGAAGAGACAGCTAAACCACATACCCTAGAGAGGTTCAAGAGGAAGAGACAGCAAACCCACATACCCTAGAGGATAAAGGAGAAGTGACAGCGAACCCACATACCCTAGAGAGGTTAAAGGAGAAGAGACAGCTAACCCACATACCCTAGAGAGGTTCAAGGAGAGAGACAGCTAACCCACATACCCTAGAGAGGTTCAATGAGAAGAGATAGCTAACCTACATACCCTAGAGAGGTTAAAGGAGAGGAGACAGCTAACCCACATACCCTAGAGAGGTTAAAGGAGAAGAGACAGCTAACCCACATACCCTAGAGAGGTTCAAGAGGAAGAGACAGCAAACCCACATACCCTAGAGAGGATAAAGGAGAAGTGACAGCGAACCCACATACCCTGGAGAGGTTAAAGGAGAAGAGACAGCTAACCCACATACCCTAGAGAGGTTCAAGGAGAGAGACAGCTAACCCACATACCCTAGAGAGGTTCAAGGAGAAGAGATAGCTAACCCACATACCCTAGAGAGGTTAAAGGAGAGGAGACAGCTAACCCACATACCCTAGAGAGGTTCAATGAGAAGAGACAGCTAATCCACATACCCTAGAGATTTTCAAGGAGAAGAGAAGCTAACCCACATACCCTAGAGAGGTTCAAGGAGAAGAGACAGCGAACCCACATACCCTATAGAGGTTCAAGGACAAGAGACAGCAAACCCACATACCCTAGAGAGATTAAAGGAGAAGAGACCGCTAACCCACATACCCTAGAGAGGTTCAAGGAGAAGAGACAGCTAACCCACATACCCTAGAGAGGTTAAAGGAGAAGCGACAGCTAACCCACATACCCTAGAGAGGTTCAAGGAGAAGAGACAGCTAACCCACATACCCTAGAGAGGTTCAATGAGATGAGACAGCTAACCCACATATCCTAGAGAGGTTCAAGGAGAAGAGACAGCTAACCCACATACCCTAGAGAGGTTAAAGGAGAGGAGACAGCTAACCCACATACCCTAGAGAGGATAAAGGAGAGGAGACAGCTAACCCACATACCCTAGAGAGGTTCAAGGAGAAGAGACAGCTAACCCACATACCCTAGAGAGGTTAAAGGAGAGGAGCCAGCTAACCCACATACCCTAGAGAGGTTAAATGAGAAGAGACCGCTAACCCACATACAATAGAGAGGTTCAAGGAGAAGAGACAGCTAACCCAAATACCCTAGAGAGGTTAAAGGAGAAGAGACAGCTATCCCACATACCCTAGAGAGGTTCAAGAGGAAGAGACAGCAAACCCACATACCCTAGAGAGGATAAAGGAGAAGTGACAGGAACCCACATACCCTGGAGAGGTTAAAGGAGAAGAGACAGCTAACCCACATACCCTAGAGAGGTTCAAGGAGAGAGACAGCTAACCCACATACCCTAGAGAGGTTCAAGGAGAAGAGATAGCTAACCCACATACCCTAGAGAGGTTAAAGGAGAGGAGACAGCTAACCCACATACCCTAGAGAGGTTAAAGGAGAAGAGACAGCTAACCCACATACCCTAGAGAGGTTCAAGAGGAAGAGACAGCAAACCCACATACCCTAGAGAGGATAAAGGAGAGAGACAGCTAACCCACATACCCCAGAGAGGTTCAAGGAGAAGAGACAGCTAATCCACATAGCCTAGAGATGTTCAAGGAGAAGAGACAGCTAACCCACATACCCTAGAGAGGTTCAAGGAGAAGAGACAGCGAACCCACATACCCTATAGAGGTTCAAGGACAAGAGACAGCAAACCCACATACCCTAGAGAGATTAAAGGAGAAGAGACCGCTAACCCACATACCCTAGAGAGGTTCAAGGAGAAGAGACAGCTAACCCACATACCCTAGAGAGGTTAAAGGAGAGGAGACAGCTAACCCACATACCCTAGAGAGGATAAAGGAGAGGAGACAGCTAACCCACATACCCTAGAGAGGTTCAAGGAGAAGAGACAGCTAACCCACATACCCTAGAGAGGTTAAAGGAGAAGAGACAGCTAACCCACATACCCTAGAGAGGTTCAAGGAGAAGAGACAGCTAACCCACATACCCTAGAGAGGTTCAAGGAGAAGAGACCGCTAACCCACATACCCTAGAGAGAGGTTCAAGGAGAAGAGACAGCTAACCCACATACCCTAGAGAGGTTAAATGAGAAGAGACAGCTAACCCACATACCCTAGAGAGGTTAAAGGAGAAGAGACAGCTAACCCACATACCCTAGAGAGGTTAAAGGAGAAGACAGACAGAGGTTAAAGGAGAAGAACCCACATACCCTAGAGATGTTAAAGGAGAAGAGACCGCTAACCCACATACCCTAGAGAGGTTAAAGGAGAAGAGACAGCTAACCCACATACCCTAGAGGTTAAAGGAGAAGAGACAGCTAACCCACATAACCTAGAGAGGTTCAAGGAGAAGAGACCGCTAACCCACATACCCTAGAGATGTTAAAGGAGAGGTGACAGCTAACCCACATACACTAGAGTGGTTAAAGGAGAGGTGACAGCTAACCCACATACCCTAGAGAGGTTAAAGGAGAAGAGACAGCTAACCCACATACCCTAGAGAGGTTCAATGAGATGAGACAGCTAACCCACATACCCTAGAGAGGTTCAAGGAGAAGAGACAGCTAACCCACATACCCTAGAGAGGTTAAAGGAGAAGAGACAGCTAACCCACATACCCTAGAGAGGTTCAAGGAGAGAGACAGCTAACCCACATAGCCTAGAGAGGTTCAAGGAGAAGAGATAGCTAACCCACATACACTAGAGAGGTTAAAGGAGAGGAGACAGCTAACCCACATACCCTAGAGAGGTTAAAGGAGAAGAGACAGCTAACCCACATACCCTAGAGAGGTTCAAGAGGAAGAGACAGCAAACCCACATACCCTAGAGAGGATAAAGGAGAAGTGACAGCGAACCCACATACCCTGGAGAGGTTAAAGGAGAAGAGACAGCTAACCCACATACCCTAGAGAGGTTCAAGGAGAGAGACAGCTAACCCACATACCCTAGAGAGGTTCAAGGAGAAGAGACAGCTAATCCACATAGCCTAGAGATGTTCAAGGAGAAGAGACAGCTAACCCACATACCCTAGAGAGGTTCAAGGAGAAGAGACAGCTAACCCACATACCCTAGAGAGGTTAAAGGAGAGGAGACAGCTAACCCACATACCCTAGAGAGGATAAAGGAGAGGAGACAGCTAACCCACATACCCTAGAGAGGTTCAAGGAGAAGAGACAGCTAACCCACATACCCTAGAGAGGTTAAAGGAGAAGAGACAGCTAACCCACATACCCTAGAGAGGTTCAAGGAGAAGAGACAGCTAACCCACATACCCTAGAGAGGTTCAAGGAGAAGAGACCGCTAACCCACATACCCTAGAGAGGTTCAAGGAGAAGAGACAGCTAACCCACATACCCTAGAGAGGTTCAAGGAGAAGAGATAGCTAACCTACATACCCTAGAGAGGTTAAAGGAGAGGAGACAGCTAACCCACATACCCTAGAGAGGTTAAAGGAGAAGAGACAGCTAACCCACATACCCTAGAGAGGTTCAAGAGGAAGAGACAGCAAACCCACATACACTAGAGAGGATAAAGGAGAGAGACAGCTAACCCACATACCCCAGAGAGGTTCAAGGAGAAGAGACAGCTAATCCACATAGCCTAGAGATGTTCAAGGAGAAGAGACAGCTAACCCACATACCCTATAGAGGTTCAAGGACAAGAGACAGCAAACCCACATACCCTAGAGAGATTAAAGGAGAAGAGACCGCTAACCCACATACCCTAGAGAGGTTCAAGGAGAAGAGACAGCTAACCCACATACCCTAGAGAGGTTAAAGGAGAGGAGACAGCTAACCCACATACCCTAGAGAGGATAAAGGAGAGGAGACAGCTAACCCACATACCCTAGAGAGGTTCAAGGAGAAGAGACAGCTAACCCACATACCCTAGAGAGGTTAAAGGAGAAGAGACAGCTAACCCACATACCCTAGAGAGGTTCAAGGAGAAGAGACAGCTAACCCACATACCCTAGAGAGGTTCAAGGAGAAGAGACCGCTAACCCACATACCCTAGAGAGGTTCAAGGAGAAGAGACAGCTAACCCACATACCCTAGAGAGAGGTTCAAGGAGAAGAGACAGCTAACCCACATACCCTAGAGAGGTTAAAGGAGAAGAGACAGCTAACCCACATACCCTAGAGAGGTTAAAGGAGAAGAGACAGCTAACCCACATACCCTAGAGATGTTAAAGGAGAAGAGACCGCTAACCCACATACCCTAGAGAGGTTAAAGGAGAAGAGACAGCTAACCCACATACCCTAGAGGTTAAAGGAGAAGAGACAGCTAACCCACATAACCTAGAGAGGTTCAAGGAGAAGAGACCGCTAACCCACATACCCTAGAGATGTTAAAGGAGAGGTGACAGCTAACCCACATACACTAGAGTGGTTAAAGGAGAGGTGACAGCTAACCCACATACCCTAGAGAGGTTAAAGGAGAAGAGACAGCTAACCCACATACCCTAGAGAGGTTCAATGAGATGAGACAGCTAACCCACATACCCTAGAGAGGTTCAAGGAGAAGAGACAGCTAACCCACATACCCTAGAGAGGTTAAAGGAGAAGAGACAGCTAACCCACATACCCTAGAGAGGTTCAAGGAGAGAGACAGCTAACCCACATACCCTAGAGAGGTTCAAGGAGAAGAGATAGCTAACCCACATACCCTAGAGAGGTTAAAGGAGAGGAGACAGCTAACCCACATACCCTAGGGAGGTTAAAGGAGAAGAGACAGCTAACCCACATACCCTAGAGAGGTTCAAGAGGAAGAGACAGCAAACCCACATACCCTAGAGAGGATAAAGGAGAAGTGACAGCGAACCCACATACCCTGGAGAGGTTAAAGGAGAAGAGACAGCTAACCCACATACCCTAGAGAGGTTCAAGGAGAGAGACAGCTAACCCACATACCCTAGAGAGGTTCAAGGAGAAGAGACAGCTAATCCACATAGCCTAGAGATGTTCAAGGAGAAGAGACAGCTAACCCACATACCCTAGAGAGGTTCAAGGAGAAGAGACAGCTAACCCACATACCCTAGAGAGGTTAAAGGAGAGGAGACAGCTAACCCACATACCCTAGAGAGGATAAAGGAGAGGAGACAGCTAACCCACATACCCTAGAGAGGTTCAAGGAGAAGAGACAGCTAACCCACATACCCTAGAGAGGTTAAAGGAGAAGAGACAGCTAACCCACATACCCTAGAGAGGTTCAAGGAGAAGAGACAGCTAACCCACATACCCTAGAGAGGTTCAAGGAGAAGAAGAGACCGCTAACCCACATACCCTAGAGAGGTTCAAGGAGAAGAGACAGCTAACCCACATACCCTAGAGAGAGGTTCAAGGAGAAGAGACAGCTAACCCACATACCCTAGAGAGGTTAAAGGAGAAGAGACAGCTAACCCACATACCCTAGATAGGTTAAAGGAGAAGAGACAGCTAACCCACATACCCTAGAGATGTTAAAGGGGAAGAGACCGCTAACCCACATACCCTAGAGAGGTTAAAGGAGAAGAGACAGCTAACCCACATACCCTAGAGGTTAAAGGAGAAGAGACAGCTAACCCACATAACCTAGAGAGGTTCAAGGAGAAGAGACCGCTAACCCACATACCCTAGAGATGTTAAAGGAGAGGTGACAGCTAACCCACATACACTAGAGTGGTTAAAGTAGAGGTGACAGCTAACCCACATACCCTAGAGAGGTTAAAGGAGAAGAGACAGCTAACCCACATACCCTAGAGAGGTTCAATGAGATGAGACAGCTAACCCACATACCCTAGAGAGGTTCAAGGAGAAGAGACAGCTAACCCACATACCCTAGAGAGGTTAAAGGAGAGGAGACAGCTAACCCACATACCCTAGAGAGGATAAAGGAGAGGAGACAGCTAACCCACATACCCTAGAGAGGTTCAAGGAGAAGAGACAGCTAACCCACATACCCTAGAGAGGTTAAAGGAGAAGAGACAGCTAACCCACATACCCTAGAGAGGTTCAAGGAGAGAGACAGCTAACCCACATACCCTAGAGAGGTTCAAGGAGAAGAGATAGCTAACCCACATACCCTAGAGAGGTTAAAGGAGAGGAGACAGCTAACCCACATACCCTAGAGAGGTTCAAGGAGAAGAGACTGCTAACCCACATACCCTAGAGAGGTTCAAGAGGAAGAGACAGCAAACCCACATACCCTAGAGAGGATAAAGGAGAAGTGACAGCGAACCCACATACCCTGGAGAGGTTAAAGGAGAAGAGACAGCTAACCCACATACCCTAGAGAGGTTCAAGGAGAGAGACAGCTAACCCACATACCCTAGAGAGGTTCAAGGAGAAGAGACAGCTAATCCACATAGCCTAGAGATGTTCAAGGAGAAGAGACAGCTAACCCACATACCCTAGAGAGGTTCAAGGAGAAGAGACAGCTAACCCACATACCCTAGAGAGGTTAAAGGAGAGGAGACAGCTAACCCACATACCCTAGAGAGGATAAAGGAGAGGAGACAGCTAACCCACATACCCTAGAGAGGTTCAAGGAGAAGAGACAGCTAACCCACATACCCTAGAGAGGTTAAAGGAGAAGAGACAGCTAACCCACATACCCTAGAGAGGTTCAAGGAGAAGAGACAGCTAACCCACATACCCTAGAGAGGTTCAAGGAGAAGAGACCGCTAACCCACATACCCTAGAGAGGTTCAAGGAGAAGAGACAGCTAACCCACATACCCTAGAGAGAGGTTCAAGGAGAAGAGACAGCTAACCCACATACCCTAGAGAGGTTAAAGGAGAAGAGACAGCTAACCCACATACCCTAGATAGGTTAAAGGAGAAGAGACAGCTAACCCACATACCCTAGAGATGTTAAAGGGGAAGAGACCGCTAACCCACATACCCTAGAGAGGTTAAAGGAGAAGAGACAGCTAACCCACATACCCTAGAGGTTAAAGGAGAAGAGACAGCTAACCCACATAACCTAGAGAGGTTCAAGGAGAAGAGACCGCTAACCCACATACCCTAGAGATGTTAAAGGAGAGGTGACAGCTAACCCACATACACTAGAGTGGTTAAAGTAGAGGTGACAGCTAACCCACATACCCTAGAGAGGTTAAAGGAGAAGAGACAGCTAACCCACATACCCTAGAGAGGTTCAATGAGATGAGACAGCTAACCCACATACCCTAGAGAGGTTCAAGGAGAAGAGACAGCTAACCCACATACCCTAGAGAGGTTAAAGGAGAGGAGACAGCTAACCCACATACCCTAGAGAGGATAAAGGAGAGGAGACAGCTAACCCACATACCCTAGAGAGGTTCAAGGAGAAGAGACAGCTAACCCACATACCCTAGAGAGGTTAAAGGAGAAGAGACAGCTAACCCACATACCCTAGAGAGGTTCAAGGAGAGAGACAGCTAACCCACATACCCTAGAGAGGTTCAAGGAGAGGAGACAGCTAACCCACATACCCTAGAGAGGTTAAAGGAGAAGAGACAGCTAACCCACATACCCTAGAGAGGTTCAAGAGGAAGAGACAGCAAACCCACATACCCTAGAGAGGATAAAGGAGAAGTGACAGCGAACCCACATACCCTGGAGAGGTTAAAGGAGAAGAGACAGCTAACCCACATACCCTAGAGAGGTTCAAGGAGAGAGACAGCTAACCCACATACCCTAGAGAGGTTCAAGGAGAAGAGACAGCTAATCCACATAGCCTAGAGATGTTCAAGGAGAAGAGACAGCTAACCCACATACCCTAGAGAGGTTCAAGGAGAAGAGACAGCTAACCCACATACCCTAGAGAGGTTAAAGGAGAGGAGACAGCTAACCCACATACCCTAGAGAGGATAAAGGAGAGGAGACAGCTAACCCACATACCCTAGAGAGGTTCAAGGAGAAGAGACAGCTAACCCACATACCCTAGAGAGGTTAAAGGAGAAGAGACAGCTAACCCACATACCCTAGAGAGGTTCAAGGAGAAGAGACAGCTAACCCACATACCCTAGAGAGGTTCAAGGAGAAGAGACCGCTAACCCACATACCCTAGAGAGGTTCAAGGAGAAGAGACAGCTAACCCACATACCCTAGAGAGAGGTTCAAGGAGAAGAGACAGCTAACCCACATACCCTAGAGAGGTTAAAGGAGAAGAGACAGCTAACCCACATACCCTAGATAGGTTAAAGGAGAAGAGACAGCTAACCCACATACCCTAGAGATGTTAAAGGGGAAGAGACCGCTAACCCACATACCCTAGAGAGGTTAAAGGAGAAGAGACAGCTAACCCACATACCCTAGAGGTTAAAGGAGAAGAGACAGCTAACCCACATAACCTAGAGAGGTTCAAGGAGAAGAGACCGCTAACCCACATACCCTAGAGATGTTAAAGGAGAGGTGACAGCTAACCCACATACACTAGAGTGGTTAAAGTAGAGGTGACAGCTAACCCACATACCCTAGAGAGGTTAAAGGAGAAGAGACAGCTAACCCACATACCCTAGAGAGGTTCAATGAGATGAGACAGCGAACCCACATACCCTATAGAGGTTCAAGGACAAGAGACAGCAAACCCACATACCCTAGAGAGATTAAAGGAGAAGAGACAGCTAACCCACATACCCTAGAGAGGATAAAGGAGAGGAGACAGCTAACCCACATACCCTAGAGAGGTTCAAGGAGAAGAGACAGCTAACCAACATACCCTAGAGAGGTTAAAGGAGAAGAGACAGCTAACCCACATACCCTAGAGAGGTTCAAGGAGAGGAGACAGCTAACCCACATACCCTAGAGAGGTTCAAGGAGAAGAGACCGCTAACCCACATACCCTAGAGAGGTTCAAGGAGAAGAGACAGCTAACCCACATACCCTAGAGAGAGGTTCAAGGAGAAGAGACAGCTAACCCACATACCCTAGAGAGGTTAAAGGAGAAGATACAGCTAACCCACATACCCTAGAGAGGTTAAAGGAGAAGAGACAGCTAACCCACATACCCTAGAGATGTTAAAGGAGAAGAGACCGCTAACCCACATACCCTAGAGATGTTAAAGGAGAAGAGACCGCTAACCCACATACCCTAGAGAGGTTAAAGGAGAAGAGACAGCTAACCCACATACCCTAGAGAGGTTAAAGAAGAAGAGACAGCTAACCCACATAACCTAGAGAGGTTCAAGGAGAAGAGACCGCTAACCCACATACCCTAGAGATGTTAAAGGAGAGGTGACAGCTAACCCACATACCCTAGAGAGGTTAAAGGAGAGGTGACAGCTAACCCACATACCCTAGAGAGGTTAAAGGAGAAGAGACAGCTAACCCACATACCCTAGAGAGGTTCAATGAGATGAGACAGCTAACCCACATACCCTAGAGAGGTTCAAGGAGAAGAGACAGCTAACCCACATACCCTAGAGAGGTTCAAGGAGAAGAGACAGCGAACCCACATACCCTATAGAGGTTCAAGGAGAAGAGACAGCAAGCCCACATACCCTAGAGAGATTAAAGGAGAAGAGACCGCTAACCCACATACCCTAGAGAGGTTCAAGGAGAAGAGACAGCTAACCCACATACCCTAGAGAGGTTAAAGGAGAAGAGACAGCTAACCCACATACCCTAGAGAGGTTCAAGGAGAGAGACAGCTAACCCACATACCCTAGAGAGGATAAAGGAGAGGAGACAGCTAACCCACATACCCTAGAGAGGTTAAAGGAGAAGCGACAGCTAACCCACATACCCTAGAGAGGTTCAAGGAGAAGAGACCGCTAATCCACATACCCTAGAGAGGTTCAAGGAGAAGAGACCGCTAACCCACATACCCTAGAGAGGTTCAAGGAGAAGAGACCGCTAATCCACATACCCTAGAGAGGTTCAAGGAGAAGAGACCGCTAACCCACATACCCTAGAGAGGTTAAAGGAGAGGGGACAGCTAACCCACATACCCTAGGGAGGTTAAATGAGAGGAGACAGCTAACCCACATACCCTAGAGAGGTTCAAGGAGAAGAGACAGCTAACCCACATACCCTAGAGAGGTTAAAGGAGAGGAGACAGCTAACCCACATACCCTAGAGAGGATAAAGGAGAGGAGAGAGCTAACCCACATACCCTAGAGAGGTTCAAGGAGAAGAGACAGCTAACCCACATACCCTAGAGAGGTTAAAGGAGAATAGACAGCTAACCCACATACCCTAGAGAGGTTCAAGGAGAAGAGACAGCTAACCCACATACCCTAGAGAGGTTCAAGGAGAAGAGACCGCTAACCCACATACCCTAGAGAGGTTCAAGGAGAAGAGACAGCTAACCCACATACCCTAGAGAGGTTAAAGGAGAAGATACAGCTAACCCACATACCCTAGAGAGGTTAAAGGAGAAGAGACAGCTAACCCACATACCCTAGAGATGTTAAAGGAGAAGAGACCGCTAACCCACATACCCTAGAGATGTTAAAGGAGAAGAGACCGCTAACCCACATACCCTAGAGAGGTTAAAGGAGAAGAGACAGCTAACCCACATACCCTAGAGAGGATAAAGGAGAGGAGACAGCTAACCCACATACCCTAGAGAGGATAAAGGAGAGAGAGACAGCTAACCCACATACCCTAGAGAGGTTAAAGGAGAGGGGACAGCTAACCCACATACCCTAGAGAGGTTCAAGGAGAAGAGACCGCTAATCCACATACCCTAGAGAGGTTCACGGAGAAGAGACCGCTAACCCACATACCCTAGAGAGGTTCAAGGAGAAGAGACCGCTAATCCACATACCCTAGAGAGGTTCAAGGAGTTCAAGGAGAAGAGACCGCTAACCCACATACCCTAGAGAGGTTAAAGGAGAGGGGACAGCTAACCCACATACCCTAGGGAGGTTAAAGGAGAGGAGACAGCTAACACACATACCCTAGAGAGGTTAGAGTTGAGGAGACAGCTAACCCACATACCCTAGAGAGGTTCAAGGAGAAGAGACAGCTAACCCACATACCCTAGAGAGGTTAAAGGAGAGGAGACAGCTAACCCACGTACCCTAGAGAGGATAAAGGAGAGGTGACAGCTAACCCACATACCCTAGAGAGGTTAAAGGAGAGGAGACAGCTAACCCACGTACCCTAGAGAGGATAAAGGAGAGGTGACAGCTAACCCACATACCCTAGAGAGGTTAAAGGAGAAGAGACAGCTAACCCACATACCCTAGAGAGGTTCAAAGAGAAGAGACAGCTAACCCACATACCCTAGTGAGGTTAAAGGAGAAGAGACAGCTAACCCACATACCCTAGAGAGGTTCAAGGAGAAGAGACCGCTAATCCACATACCCTAGAGAGGTTCAAGGAGAAGAGACCGCTAACCCACATACCCTAGAGAGGTTAAAGAGAGGGGACAGCTAACCCACATACCCTAGGGAGGTTAAAGGAGAGGAGACAGCTAACACACATACCCTAGAGAGGTTAGAGTTGAGGAGACAGCTAACCCACATACCCTAGAGAGGTTCAAGGAGAAGAGACAGCTAACCCACATACCCTAGAGAGGTTAAAGGAGAGGAGACAGCTAACCCACGTACCCTAGAGAGGATAAAGGAGAGGTGACAGCTAACCCACATACCCTAGAGAGGTTAAAGGAGAAGAGACAGCTAACCCACATACCTAGAGAGGTTCAAAGAGAAGAGACAGCTAACCCACATACCCTAGTGAGGTTAAAGGAGAAGAGACAGCTAACCCACATACCCTAAAGAAGAGGTTAAAGGAGAAGAGACAGCTAACCCACATAACCTAGAGAGGTTCAAGGAGAAGAGACCGCTAACCCACATACCCTAGAGATGTTAAAGGAGAGGTGACAGCTAACCCACATACCCTAGAGAGGTTAAAGGAGAGGTGACAGCTAACCCACATACCCTAGAGAGGTTAAAGGAGAAGAGACAGCTAACCCACATACCCTAGAGAGGTTCAAAGAGAAGAGACAGCTAACCCACATACCCTAGTGAGGTTCAAGCACATTTCTGCAGCATTAGTAACGATCATGTTGATGATATCATTCCTGTGCTGTTTGTATCTACCCTGGTAGGTTGACTGATAAACTGAACCAGGTTACAGGCACTAGTTACAGTTTTATTTTTTTTCCTGAGTGGGCAGCTTGATGAAAGCCAGTCAATATTTAAATCACCCAGAAAATATACCTCTCTGATATCACATTCATTATCAAGCATTTCACACGTTATCCAGATACTGACTGTTAACACTTGGTGGTCTATAGCAGCTTCCCACCAGAATGGGCTTTAGGTGAGGCAGATGAATCTGTAGTGTTACTTCAACAGTATTTACCATGAGATCCTCTCTAAGCTTTACAGTAATGTGGTTCTGAAAAAAAACGCAACACCTCCACCTTTGGAATTTCTGCTTTTCTGTAGATGTTATAACCATGTAATGCTACCACTGAATCTTCAAAAGTATTATCTGAGTGAGTTTCAGAGATATCAATGTCATCCGTTACTAGCAAGTTATTGACCTCATGGACCTTGTTTCTCAGGCTACATATGTTAATATGGGCTATTTTTTTGCACTTTCCTGGTTGCTTGACTGTTTTTAATGATTTACTGGGAAGCTTATCAGAGGCAGACTTACTCATGTTATTTACTTTGGAGCTGATAGTGCAGGGTGAGCAGCACAGAGTGGTCTTCCTACTACTGCACACCGCCTCAGTGCTAACAGTGTAACTCTGGTTCATAGGCTCATGAATACATATAACCTCCATATGTCTATCCTTATTAATATGTATCAGCTCCATATTTATCAGCTCACAGTAATTTAATCTTCATCCTGAAGAAGACGCAATGATGCCGAAACGTTGATGGTTTTTTTTATCCAATAAATGACTGGGAGGTTATGCATGTGGACTGTGCGACTCTCTTAGTTTTTATAGTTTACAGTTTGTTTACTGTTAGTCTGCACCTCGACACTAAATGATTTTCTCTGGGTGTGCGCCAGCTCGTGATTTTTTATAAGACTATGATAAGACTGAAAAGGAAACACAGCTATGTCTTCGGGAGCTAAAAATGTTTTGTCAACACAGAGAGATTCACTTAGGATGCTATGCAGGCTTGTGTGTGTCGCTGTGTCCCTCCCTCCCTCCCTCCCTCCCTCCCTCCCTCCCTCCCTCCCTCCCTCCCTCCCTCCCTCCCTTCCTTCCTTCCTTCCTTCCTTCCTTCCTCCCTCCTTCCCTCCTTCCACCCTTCCTTCCTTCCTTCGTTACTTCCTTCCTTCCTCCCTCTCTCCCTCCCTTCCTTCCTTCCTTCCTTCCTTCCTTCCTTCCTTCCTTCCTTCCTTCCTTCCTTCCTCCCTCCCTCCCTCCCTCCCTCCCTCCCTCCTTCCATCCTGCCTCCCTACTCTCCCCCTCTGTCTCCTATTCTCTCTCCATGTGTAGAGGACAGCAGATTGAGATGTGTTCTGAGGCATTCCGTTCGGTGCGCCACTTGTCGTGGGCCAGGTGGCAGAGGGTCACAGGGGGCGTAGGGACGGGCACAGATGGCAGCACAGGTGTGGTGATACCACCACATCAAGCACAGCCGTTTCCCCGTCTAAACACACTCTGCTGTGTGTCCATCACAACGTAATGCCACACACACACACACACACACCTACACACACACACACAGGAAGGCACACACACACACACCTACACACACACACACCTACACACACACACACACACACACACACAGGAAGGCGCACACACACACACAGGAATGCACACACACACACACACACACGCACACACACACACACAGGAAGGCACACACACACACAGGAAGGCACACACACACACACAAGAAGGCACACAAACACAAGTGGTCAGGCATGCACACATGCACATACACACACACCCCACACACACACACACTCAAACACACTCAAATACAAACACCCCACACACACACTCAAACACACACCCACACACATACACAGTGCAAACAACCTCTTCAACAGATATCACAGTGAAGGACATTTGGCCATGAACAATTCTTCAGACGGTTCAGAGATATCAGACCAGGAGGACACTACTTCTTCAGACGGTTCAGAGATATCAGACCCGGAGGACACTACTTCTTCTTCAGACGGTTCAGAGACTAGCAGGACACTACTTCTTCTAAAGTAGTGCACTACAGCCCTATAGACCCCGGCCTAAAGTAGCGCACTACTACCCTATAGACCCTGGCCTAAAGTAGTGCACTACAGCCCTATAGACCCTGGCCTAAAGTAGCGCACTACAGCCCTATAGAACCTGGTCTAAAGTAGTGCACTACTACCCTATAGACCCTGGTCTAAAGTAGTGCACTACTACCCTATAGACCCTGGCCTAAAGTAGCGCACTACAGCCCTATAGAACCTGGTCTAAAGTAGTGCACTACTACCCTATAGACCCTGGTCTAAAGTAGCGCACTACAGCCCTATAGACCCTGGCCTAAAGTAGTGCACTACTACCCTATAGACCCTGGTCTAAAGTAGCGCACTACAGCCATATAGACCCTGGTCTAATGTAGCGCACTACAGCCCTATAGACCCTGGCCTAAAGTAGCGCACTACAGCCCTATAGACCCTGGCCTAAAGTAGTGCACTACTACCCTATAGACCCTGGCCTAAAGTAGTGCACTACTACCCTATAGGACCTGGTCTAAAGTAGTGCACTACTACCCTATAGACCCTGGTCTAAAGTAGCGCACTACAGCCCTATAGACCCTGACCTAAAGTAGCGCACTACAGCCCTATAGACCCTGACCTAAAGTAGCGCACTACAGCCCTATAGACCCTGGTCTAAAGTAGTGCACTACTACCCCATAGACCCTGGCCTAAAGTAGTGCACTACTACCCTATAGACCCTGGCCTAAAGTAGTGCACTACTACCCCATAGACCCTGGTCTAAAGTAGCGCACTACAGCCCTATAGACCCTGGTCTAAAGTAGTGCACTACTACCCTATAGACCCTGGTCTAAAGTAGTGCACTACAGCCCTATAGACCCTGGCCTAAAGTAGCGCACTACAGCCCTATAGACCCTGGCCTAAAGTAGCGCACTACAGCCCTATAGACCCTGGCCTAAAGTAGCGCACTACTACCCCATAGACCCTGGTCTAAAGTAGCGAACTACAGCCCTATGGACCCTGGTCTAAAGTAGTGCACTACTACCTATAGACCCTGGTCTAAAGTAGTGCAATACTACCCTATAGACCCTGGTCTAAAGTAGTGAACTACTACCCTATAGACCCTGGTCTAAAGTAGTGCACTACCACCCTATACGTCCTGGTCTAAAGTAGTGCACTACAGCCCTATGGACCATGGTCTAAAGTAGTGCACTATAACTAGTGCATAACTAGTGCACTAAACCCTCCCTCCCTCCCCTCACTTTCTCTCTCTTTCACTCCCTCCTTCTCTCCACCCTCCCTCCCTCCCTCCCTCCCTCACTTTCTCTCTCTTTCACTCCCTCCTCTCTCCCACCCTCCCTCCCTCCCTCCCTCCCTCCCTCACTTTCTCTCTCTTTCACTCCCTCCTTCTCTCCACCCTCCCTCCCTCCCTCCCTCCCTCCCTCCCTCCCTCCCTCCCTCCCTCCCTCCCTCCCTCCCTCCCTCCCTCCCTCACTTTCTCTCTCTTTCACTCCCTCCTTCTCTCCACCCTCCCTCCCTCCCTCACTTTCTCTCTCTTTCACTCCCTCCTTCTCTCCACCCTTCTCTCCACCCACCCTCCCTCCCTCCCTCCCTCACTTTCTCTCTCTTTCACTCCCTCCCTCCCTCCCTCCCTCTCTCCATTCCTTCCTCCCACCCCTATCCATCCCCCTCCCCCTCTCTCCCTCCCTCCCTCCCTCCCTCCCTCCCTCCCTCCCTCCCTCCCTCCCTCCCTCCCTCCCTCCCTCCCTCCCTCCCTCCCTCCCTCTCTCCCTCCCTCCTTTCCTTTCTCTCTCTCTATCCCTCCCTCCCTCCCTCCCTCCCTCCTTTCCTTTCTCTCTCTCTATCCCTCCCTCCCCTCCCTCCCTCCCTCCCTCCCTCCCTCCCTCCTTTCCTTTCTCTCTCTCTATCCCTCCCTCTCTCCCTCCCTCCTCCTCCTCCCTCCCTCCCTCCCTCCCTCCTCCCTCCCTCCCTCCCTCCCTCCCTCCCTCCCTCCCTCCCTCCCTCCCTCCCTCCCTCTCTCCCTCCCTCCTTTCCTTTCTCTCTCTCTATCCCTCCCTCCCTCCCTCCCTCCCTCCCTCCTTTCCTTTCTCTCTCTCTATCCCTCCCTCCCTCCCTCCCTCCCTCCCTCCTTTCCTTTCTCTCTCTCTATCCCTCCCTCCCTCCCTCCCTCCCTCCCTCCCTCCCTCCTTTCCTTTCTCTCTCTCTATCCCTCCCTCCCTCCCTCCCTCCCTCCCTCCCTCCCTCCCTCCCTCCCTCCCTCCCTCCCTCCCTCCCTCCCTCCCTCCCTCTCTCCCTCCCTCCTTTCCTTTCTCTCTCTCTATCCCTCCCTCCCTCCCTCCCTCCCTCCCTCCCTCCTTTCCTTTC
>NC_056441.1:3602765-3654876 GCF_018296145.1 Oncorhynchus tshawytscha | reverse complement strand
ATAAAGGAGAAGTGACAGCGAACCCACATACCCTGGAGAGGTTAAAGGAGAAGAGACAGCTAACCCACATACCCTAGAGAGGTTCAAGGAGAGAGACAGCTAACCCACATACCCTAGAGAGGTTCAAGGAGAAGAGACAGCTAATCCACATGGCCTAGAGATGTTCAAGGAGAAGAGACAGCTAACCCACATACCCTAGAGAGGTTCAAGGAGAAGAGACAGCTAACCCACATACCCTAGAGAGGTTCAAGGAGAAGAGACAGCGAACCCACATACCCTATAGAGGTTCAAGGACAAGAGACAGCAAACCCACATACCCTAGGGAGATTAAAGGAGAAAAGACCGCTACCCACATACCCTAGAGAGGTTCAAGGAGAAGAGACAGCTAACCCACATACCCTAGAGAGGTTAAAGGAGAAGAGAAAGCTAACCCACATACCCTAGAGAGGTTCAAGGAGAAGAGACCGCTAATCCACATACCCTAGAGAGGTTCAAGGAGAAGAGACCGCTAACACACATACCCTAGAGAGGTTCAAGGACAAGAGACAGCAAACCCACATACCCTAGGGAGATTAAAGGAGAAAAGACCGCTACCCACATACCCTAGAGAGGTTCAAGGAGAAGAGACAGCTAACCCACATACCCTAGAGAGGTTAAAGGAGAAGCGACAGCTAACCCACATACCCTAGAGAGGTTCAAGGAGAAGAGACCGCTAATCCACATACCCTAGAGAGGTTCAAGGAGAAGAGACCGCTAACACACATACCCTAGAGAGGTTCAAGGAGAAGAGACCGCTAATACATACCCTAGAGAGGTTCAAGGAGAAGAGACCGCTAACCCACATACCCTAGAGAGGTTCAAGGAGAAGAGACCGCTAACCCACATACCCTAGAGAGGTTCAATGAGATGAGACAGCTAACCAACATACCCTAGAGAGGTTCAAGGAGAAGAGACAGCTAACCCACATACCCTAGAGAGGTTCAAGGAGAAGAGACAGCTAACCCACATACCCTAGAGATGTTAAAGGAGCAGAGACCGCTAACCCACATACAATAGAGAGGTTCAAGGAGAAGAGACAGCTAACCCACATACCCTAGAGAGGTTAAAGGAGAGGTGACAGCTAACCCACATACCCTAGAGAGGTTAAAGGGAGGAGACAGCTAACCCACATACCCTAGAGAGTTAAAGGAGAAGAGACAGCTAACCCACATACCCTAGAAAGGTTCAAGAGGAAGAGACAGCAAACCCACATACCCTAGAGAGGATAAAGGAGAAGTGACAGCGAACCCACATACCCTGGAGAGGTTAAAGGAGAAGAGACAGCTAACCCACATACCCTAGAGAGGTTCAAGGAGAGAGACAGCTAACCCACATACCCTAGAGAGGTTCAAGGAGAAGAGACAGCTAATCCACATGGCCTAGAGATGTTCAAGGAGAAGAGACAGCTAACCCACATACCCTAGAGAGGTTCAAGGAGAAGAGACAGCTAACCCACATACCCTAGAGAGGTTCAAGGAGAAGAGACAGCGAACCCACATACCCTATAGAGGTTCAAGGACAAGAGACAGCAAACCCACATACCCTAGGGAGATTAAAGGAGAAAAGACCGCTACCCACATACCCTAGAGAGGTTCAAGGAGAAGAGACAGCTAACCCACATACCCTAGAGAGGTTAAAGGAGAAGCGACAGCTAACCCACATACCCTAGAGAGGTTCAAGGAGAAGAGACCGCTAATCCACATACCCTAGAGAGGTTCAAGGAGAAGAGACCGCTAACACACATACCCTAGAGAGGTTCAAGGAGAAGAGACCGCTAATACACATACCCTAGAGAGGTTCAAGGAGAAGAGACCGCTAACCCACATACCCTAGAGAGGTTCAAGGAGAAGAGACCGCTAACCCACATACCCTAGAGAGGTTCAATGAGATGAGACAGCTAACCAACATACCCTAGAGAGGTTCAAGGAGAAGAGACAGCTAACCCACATACCCTAGAGAGGTTCAAGGAGAAGAGACAGCTAACCCACATACCCTAGAGATGTTAAAGGAGAAGAGACCGCTAACCCACATACAATAGAGAGGTTAAAGGAGAAGAGACAGCTAACCCACATAACCTAGAGAGGTTCAAGGAGAGGTGACAGCTAACCCACATACCCTAGAGAGGTTAAAGGAGAGGAGACAGCTAACCCACATACCCTAGAGAGGATAAAGGAGAGTAGACAGCTAACCCACATACCCTAGAGAGGTTCAAGGAGAAGAGACAGCTAACCCACATACCCTAGAGAGGTTAAAGGAGAAGAGACAGCTAACCCACATACCCTAGAGAGGTTCAAGGAGAAGAGACAGCTAACCCACATACCCTAGAGAGGTTCAAGGAGAAGAGACCGCTAACCCACATACCCTAGAGAGGTTCAAGGAGAAGAGACAGCTAACCCACATACCCTAGAGAGAGGTTCAAGGAGAAGAGACAGCTAACCCACATACCCTAGAGAGGTTAAAGGAGAAGAGACAGCTAACCCACATACCCTAGAGAGGTTAAAGGAGAAGAGACAGCTAACCCACATACCCTAGAGATGTTAAAGGAGAAGAGACCGCTAACCCACATACCCTAGAGAGGTTAAAGGAGAAGAGACAGGTAACCCACATAACCTAGAGAGGTTCAAGGAGAAGAGACCGCTAACCCACATACCCTAGAGATGTTAAAGGAGAGGTGACAGCTAACCCACATACCCTAGAGAGGTTAAAGGAGAGGTGACAGCTAACCCACATACCCTAGAGAGGTTAAAGGAGAAGAGACAGCGAACCCACATACCCTGGAGAGGTTAAAGGAGAAGAGACAGCTAACCCACATACCCTAGAGAGGTCCAAGGAGAGAGACAGCTAACCCACATACCCTAGAGAGGTTCAAGGAGAAGAGATAGCTAACCCACATACCCTAGAGAGGTTAAAGGAGAGGAGACAGCTAACCCACATACCCTAGAGAGGTTAAAGGAGAAGAGACAGCTAACCCACATACCCTAGAGAGGTTCAAGAGGAAGAGACAGCAAACCCACATACCCTAGAGAGGATAAAGGAGAAGTGACAGCGAACCCACATACCCTGGAGAGGTTAAAGGAGAAGAGACAGCTAACCCACATACCCTAGAGAGGTTCAAGGAGAGAGACAGCTAACCCACATACCCTAGAGAGGTTCAAGGAGAAGAGACAGCTAATCCACATAGCCTAGAGATGTTCAAGGAGAAGAGACAGCTAACCCACATACCCTAGAGAGTTTCAAGGAGAAGAGACAGCTAACCCACATACCCTAGAGAGGTTCAAGGAGAAGAGACAGCGAACCCACATACCCTATAGAGGTTCAAGGAGAAGAGACAGCGAACCCACATACCCTATAGAGGTTCAAGGACAAGAGACAGTAAACCCACATACCCTAGAGAGATTAAAGGAGTAAAGACCGCTAACCCACATACCCTAGAGATGTTAAAGGAGAGGTGACAGCTAACCCACATACCCTAGAGAGGTTAAAGGAGAGGTGACAGCTAACCCACATACCCTAGAGAGGTTAAAGGAGAAGAGACAGCGAACCCACATACCCTGGAGAGGTTAAAGGAGAAGAGACAGCTAACCCACATACCCTAGAGAGGTCCAAGGAGAGAGACAGCTAACCCACATACCCGAGAGAGGTTCAAGGAGAAGAGATAGCTAACCCACATACCCTAGAGAGGTTAAAGGAGAGGAGACAGCTAACCCACATACCCTAGAGAGGTTAAAGGAGGAGAGACAGCTAACCCACATACCCTAGAGAGGTTCAAGAGGAAGAGACAGCAAACCCACATACCCTAGAGAGGATAAAGGAGAAGTGACAGCGAACCCACATACCCTGGAGAGGTTAAAGGAGAAGAGACAGCTAACCCACATACCCTAGAGAGGTTCAAGGAGAGAGACAGCTAACCCACATACCCTAGAGAGGTTCAAGGAGAAGAGACAGCTAATCCACATAGCCTAGAGATGTTCAAGGAGAAGAGACAGCGAACCCACATACCCTATAGAGGTTCAAGGACAAGAGACAGTAAACCCACATACCCTAGAGAGATTAAAGGAGTAAAGACCGCTAACCCACATACCCTAGAGAGGTTCAAGGAGAAGAGACAGCTAACCCACATACCCTAGAGAGGTTAAAGGAGAAGCGACAGCTAACCCACATACCCTAGAGAGGTTCAAGGAGAAGAGACCGCTAATCCACATACCCTAGAGAGGTTCAAGGAGAAGAGACCGCTAACACACATACCCTAGAGAGGTTCAAGGAGAAGAGACCGCTAATCCACATACCCTAGAGAGGTTCAAGGAGAAGAGACCGCTAACCCACATACCCTAGAGAGGTTAAAGGAGAGGGGACAGCTAACCCACATACCCTAGGGAGGTTAAAGGAGAGGAGACAGCTAACACACATACCCTAGAGAGGTTAGAGTTGAGGAGACAGCTAACCCACATACCCTAGAGAGGTTCAAGGAGAAGAGACAGCTAACCCACATACCCTAGAGAGGTTAAAGGAGAGGAGACAGCTAACCCACATACCCTAGAGAGGATAAAGGAGAGGAGACAGCTAACCCACATACCCTAGAGAGGTTCAAGGAGAAGAGACAGCTAACCCACATACCCTAGATAGGTTAAAGGAGAAGAGACAGCTAACCCACATACCCTAGAGAGGTTCAAGGAGAAGAGACAGCTAACCCACATACCCTAGAGAGGTTCAAGGAGAAGAGACCGCTAACCCACATACCCTAGAGAGGTTCAAGGAGAAGAGACAGCTAACCCACATACCCTAGAGAGAGTTCAAGGAGAAGAGACAGCTAACCCACATACCCTAGAGAGGATAAAGGAGAAGTGACAGCGAACCCACATACCCTGGAGAGGTTAAAGGAGAAGAGACAGCTAACCCACATACCCTAGAGATGTTAAAGGGGAAGAGACCGCTAACCCACATACCCTAGAGAGGTTAAAGGAGAAGAGACAGCTAACCCACATACCCTAGAGGTTAAAGGAGAAGAGACAGCTAACCCACATAACCTAGAGAGGTTCAAGGAGAAGAGACCGCTAACCCACATACCCTAGAGATGTTAAAGGAGAGGTGACAGCTAACCCACATACACTAGAGTGGTTAAAGGAGAGGTGACAGCTAACCCACATACCCTAGAGAGGTTAAAGGAGAAGAGACAGCTAACCCACATACCCTAGAGAGGTTCAATGAGATGAGACAGCTAACCCACATACCCTAGAGAGGTTCAAGGAGAAGAGACAACTAACCCACATACCCTAGAGAGGTTAAAGGAGAGGAGACAGCTAACCCACATACCCTAGAGAGGATAAAGGTGAGGAGACAGCTAACCCACATACCCTAGAGAGGTTCAAGGAGAAGAGACAGCTAACCCACATACCCTAGAGAGGTTAAAGGAGAAGAGACAGCTAACCCACATACCCTAGAGAGGTTCAAGGAGAAGAGACAGCTAACCCACATACCCTAGAGAGGTTCAAGGAGAAGACACAGCTAACCCACATACCCTAGAGAGGTTCAATGAGATGAGACAGCTAACCCACATACCCTAGAGAGGTTCAAGGAGAAGAGACAGCTAACCCACATACCCTAGAGAGGTTCAAGGAGAAGAGACAGCGAACCCACATACCCTATAGAGGTTCAAGGAGAAGAGACAGCAAGCCCACATACCCTAGAGAGGTTAAAGGAGAAGCGACAGCTAACCCACATACCCTAGAGAGGTTAAAGGAGAAGAGACAGCTAACCCACATACCCTAGAGATGTTAAAGGAGACGAGACCGCTAACCCACATACCCTAGAGAGGTTAAAGGAGAAGAGACAGCTAACCCACATACCCTAGAGGTTAAAGGAGAAGAGACAGCTAACCCACATAACCTAGAGAGGTTCAAGGAGAAGAGACCGCTAACCCACATACCCTAGAGATGTTAAAGGAGAGGTGACAGCTAACCCACATACACTAGAGTGGTTAAAGGAGAGGTGACAGCTAACCCACATACCCTAGAGAGGTTAAAGGAGAAGAGACAGCTAACCCACATACCCTAGAGAGGTTCAATGAGATGAGACAGCTAACCCACATACCCTAGAGAGGTTCAAGGAGAAGAGACAGCTAACCCACATACCCTAGAGAGGTTAAAGGAGAGGAGACAGCTAACCCACATACCCTAGAGAGGATAAAGGTGAGGAGACAGCTAACCCACATACCCTAGAGAGGTTCAAGGAGAAGAGACAGCTAACCCACATACCCTAGAGAGGTTAAAGGAGAAGAGACAGCTAACCCACATACCCTAGAGAGGTTCAAGGAGAAGAGACAGCTAACCCACATACCCTAGAGAGGTTCAAGGAGAAGAGACAGCTAACCCACATACCCTAGAGAGGTTCAATGAGATGAGACAGCTAACCCACATACCCTAGAGAGGTTCAAGGAGAAGAGACAGCTAACCCACATACCCTAGAGAGGTTCAAGGAGAAGAGACAGCGAACCCACATACCCTATAGAGGTTCAAGGAGAAGAGACAGCAAGCCCACATACCATAGAGAGGTTAAAGGAGAAGCGACAGCTAACCCACATACCCTAGAGAGGTTCAAGGAGAAGAGACCGCTAATCCACATACCCTAGGGAGGTTCAAGGAGAAGAGACCGCTAACACACATACCCTAGAGAGGTTCAAGGAGAAGAGACAGCTAACCCACATACCCTAGAGAGATTAAAGGAGAAAAGACCGCTAACCCACATACCCTAGAGAGGTTCAAGGAGAAGAGACAGCTAACCCACATACCCTAGAGAGGTTAAAGGAGAAGCGACAGCTAACCCACATACCCTAGAGAGGTTCAAGGAGAAGAGACCGCTAATCCACATACCCTAGAGAGGTTCAAGGAGAAGAGACCGCTAACACACATACCCTAGAGAGGTTCAAGGAGAAGAGACCGCTAATCCACATACCCTAGAGAGGTTCAAGGAGAGAGACAGCTAACCCACATACCCTAGAGAGGTTCAAGGAGAAGAGACAGCTAACCCACATACCCTAGAGAGGTTAAAGGAGAAGAGACAGCTAACCAACATACCCTAGAGAGGTTAAAGGAGAAGAAACAGCTAACCCACATACCCTAGAGAGGTTAAAGGAGAAGAGACAGCTAACCCACATACACTAGAGAGATTAAAGGAGAGGACACAGCTAACCCACATACCCTAGAGAGGTTAAAGGAGAAGAGACAGCTAACCCACATACCCTAGAGAGGTTAAAGGAGAAGAGACAGCTAACCCACATACCCTAGAGAGGTTCAAGGAGAAGAGACAGCTAACCCACATACCCTGGAGAGGTTAAAGGAGAAGAGACAGCTAACCCACATACCCTAGAGAGGTTAAAGGAGAAGAGACAGCTAACCCACATAACCTAGAGAGGTTAAAGGAGAAGAGACAGCTAACCCACATACACTAGAGAGATTAAAGGAGAGGACACAGCTAACCCACATACCCTAGAGAGGTTAAAGGAGAAGAGGCAGCTAACCCACATACCCTAGAGAGGTTAAAGGAGAAGAGACAGCTAACCCACATACCCTAGAGAGGTTCAAGGAGAAGAGACAGCTAACCCACATACCCTGGAGAGGTTCAAGGAGAAGAGACAGCTAACCCACATACCCTGGAGAGGTGCAAGGAGAAGAGACAGCTAACCCACATACCCTAGAGAGGTTAAAGGAGAAGAGACAGCTAACCCACATACCCTGGAGAGGTTCAAGGAGAGAGACAGCTAACCCACATACCCTAGAAAGAGAGAGGTTAAAGGAGAAGTGACAGCCAACCCACATACCCTAGAGAGGTTAAAGGAGAGGAGACAGCTAACCCACATACCCTAGAGAGGTTCAAGGAGAAGAGGCAGCTAACCCACATACCCTAGAAAGAGTGAGGTTAAAGGAGAAGTGACAGTGAACCCACATACCCTAGAGAGGTTAAAGGAGAAGAGACAGCTAACCCACATAACCTAGAGAGGTTAAAGGAGAAGAGACAGCTAACCCACATACCCTAGAGAGGTTCAAGGAGAAGAGACAGCTAACCCACATACCCTAGAGAGGTTCAAGGAGAAGAGACAGCTAACCCACATACCCTAGAGATGTTAAAGGAGAAGAGACAGCTAACCCACATACCCTAGAGAGGTTAAAGGAGAAGAGACAGCTAACCCACATACCCTGGAGAGGTTCAAGGAGAGAGACAGCTAAGTCACATACCCTAGAAAGAGAGAGGTTAAAGGAGAAGTGACAGCCAACCCACATACCCTAGAGAGGTTAAAGGAGAAGAGGCAGCTAACCCACATACCTTAGAAAGAGTGAGGTAAAGGAGAAGTGACAGCGAACCCACATACCCTAGAGAGGTTAAAGGAGAAGAGACAGCTAACCCACATAACCTAGAGAGGTTAAAGGAGAAGAGACAGCTAACCCACATACCCTAGAGAGGTTCAAGGAGAAGAGACAGCTAACCCACATACCCTAGAGAGGTTCAAGGAGAAGAGACAGCTAACCCACATACCCTAGAGATGTTAAAGGAGAAGAGACCGCTAACCCACATACCCTAGAGAGGTTCAATGAGATGAGACAGCTAACCAACATACCCTAGAGAGGTTCAAGGAGAAGAGACAGCTAACCCACATACCCTAGAGAGGTTCAAGGAGAAGAGACAGCTAACCCACATACCCTAGAGATGTTAAAGGAGAAGAGACCGCTAACCCACATACAATAGAGAGGTTCAAGGAGAAGAGACAGCTAACCCACATACCCTAGAGAGGTTAAAGGAGAGGTGACAGCTAACCCACATACCCTAGAGAGGTTAAAGGAGAGGAGACAGCTAACCCACATACCCTAGAGAGGATAAAGGAGAGTAGACAGCTAACCCACATACCCTAGAGAGGTTCAAGGAGAAGAGACAGCTAACCCACATACCCTAGAGAGGTTAAAGGAGAAGAGACAGCTAACCCACATACCCTAGAGAGGTTCAAGGAGAAGAGACAGCTAACCCACATACCCTAGAGAGGTTCAAGGAGAAGAGACCGCTAACCCACATACCCTAGAGAGGTTCAAGGAGAAGAGACCGCTAACCCACATACCCTAGCGAGGTTCAAGGAGAAGAGACAGCTAACCCACATACCCTAGAGAGAGGTTCAAGGAGAAGAGACAGCTAACCCACATACCCTAGAGAGGTTCAAGGAGAAGAGACCGCTAACCCACATACCCTAGAGAGGTTCAATGAGATGAGACAGCTAACCAACATACCCTAGAGAGGTTCAAGGAGAAGAGACAGCTAACCCACATACCCTAGAGAGGTTCAAGGAGAAGAGACAGCTAACCCACATACCCTAGAGAGAGGTTCAAGGAGAAGAGACAGCTAACCCACATACCCTAGAGAGGTTCAAGGAGAAGAGACCGCTAACCCACATACAATAGAGAGGTTCAAGGAGAAGAGACAGCTAACCCACATACCCTAGAGAGGTTAAAGGAGAGGTGACAGCTAACCCACATACCCTAGAGAGGTTAAAGGAGAGGAGACAGCTAACCCACATACCCTAGAGAGGATAAAGGAGAGTAGACAGCTAACCCACATACCCTAGAGAGGTTCAAGGAGAAGAGACAGCTAACCCACATACCCTAGAGAGGTTAAAGGAGAAGAGACAGCTAACCCACATACCCTAGAGAGGTTCAAGGAGAAGAGACAGCTAACCCACATACCCTAGAGAGGTTCAAGGAGAAGAGACCGCTAACCCACATACCCTAGAGAGGTTCAAGGAGAAGAGACAGCTAACCCACATACCCTAGAGAGGTTCAAGGAGAAGAGACAGCTAACCCACATACCCTAGAGAGAGGTTCAAGGAGAAGAGACAGCTAACCCACATACCCTAGAGAGGTTCAAGGAGAAGAGACCGCTAACCCACATACCCTAGAGAGGTTCAAGGAGAAGAGACAGCTAACCCACATACCCTAGAGATGTTAAAGGAGAAGAGACCGCTAACCCACATACAATAGAGAGGTTCAAGGAGAAGAGACAGCTAACCCACATACCCTAGAGAGGTTAAAGGAGAGGTGACAGCTAACCCACATACCCTAGAGATGTTAAAGGAGAAGAGACAGCTAACCCACATACCCTAGAGAGGTTAAAGGAGAAGAGACAGCTAACCCACATACCCTGGAGAGGTTCAAGGAGAGAGACAGCTAAGTCACATACCCTAGAAAGAGAGGTTAAAGGAGAAGTGACAGCCAACCCACATACCCTAGAGAGGTTAAAGGAGAGGAGACAGCTAACCCACATACCCTAGAGAGGTTAAAGGAGAAGAGACAGCTAACCCACATACCCTAGAAAGAGTGAGGTTAAAGGAGAAGTGACAGCGAACCCACATACCCTAGAGAGGTTAAAGGAGAAGAGACAGCTAACCCACATAACCTAGAGAGGTTAAAGGAGAAGAGACAGCTAACCCACATACCCTAGAGAGGTTCAAGGAGAAGAGACAGCTAACCCACATACCCTAGAGAGGTTCAAGGAGAAGAGACAGCTAACCCACATACCCTAGAGATGTTAAAGGAGAAGAGACAGCTAACCCACATACCCTAGAGAGGTTCAAGGAGAAGAGACCGCTAACCCACATACCCTAGAGAGGTTCAATGAGATGAGACAGCTAACCCACATACCCTAGAGAGGTTCAAGGAGAAGAGACAGCTAACCCACATACCCTAGAGAGGTTCAAGGAGAAGAGACAGCTAACCCACATACCCTAGAGATGTTAAAGGAGAAGAGACCGCTAACCCACATACAATAGAGAGGTTCAAGGAGAAGAGACAGCTAACCCACATACCCTAGAGAGGTTAAAGGAGAGGTGACAGCTAACCCACATACCCTAGAGAGGTTAAAGGAGAGGAGACAGCTAACCCACATACCCTAGAGAGGATAAAGGAGAGTAGACAGCTAACCCACATACCCTAGAGAGGTTCAAGGAGAAGAGACAGCTAACCCACATACCCTAGAGAGGTTAAAGGAGAAGAGACAGCTAACCCACATACCCTAGAGAGGTTCAAGGAGAAGAGACAGCTAACCCACATACCCTAGAGAGGTTCAAGGAGAAGAGACAGCTAACCCACATACCCTAGAGAGGTTCAAGGAGAAGAGACAGCTAACCCACATACCCTAGAGAGGTTCAAGGAGAAGAGACAGCTAACCCACATACCCTAGAGAGGTTCAAGGAGAAGAGACCGCTAACCCACATACCCTAGAGAGGTTCAAGGAGAAGAGACAGCTAACCCACATACCCTAGAGAGAGGTTCAAGGAGAAGAGACAGCTAACCCACATACCCTAGAGAGGTTCAAGGAGAAGAGACCGCTAACCCACATACCCTAGAGAGGTTCAATGAGATGAGACAGCTAACCAACATACCCTAGAGAGGTTCAAGGAGAAGAGACAGCTAACCCACATACCCTAGAGAGGTTCAAGGAGAAGAGACAGCTAACCCACATACCCTAGAGAGAGGTTCAAGGAGAAGAGACAGCTAACCCACATACCCTAGAGAGGTTCAAGGAGAAGAGACCGCTAACCCACATACAATAGAGAGGTTCAAGGAGAAGAGACAGCTAACCCACATACCCTAGAGAGGTTAAAGGAGAGGTGACAGCTAACCCACATACCCTAGAGAGGTTAAAGGAGAGGAGACAGCTAACCCACATACCCTAGAGAGGATAAAGGAGAGTAGACAGCTAACCCACATACCCTAGAGAGGTTCAAGGAGAAGAGACAGCTAACCCACATACCCTAGAGAGGTTAAAGGAGAAGAGACAGCTAACCCACATACCCTAGAGAGGTTCAAGGAGAAGAGACAGCTAACCCACATACCCTAGAGAGGTTCAAGGAGAAGAGACCGCTAACCCACATACCCTAGAGAGGTTCAAGGAGAAGAGACAGCTAACCCACATACCCTAGAGAGAGGTTCAAGGAGAAGAGACAGCTAACCCACATACCCTAGAGAGGTTCAAGGAGAAGAGACCGCTAACCCACATACCCTAGAGAGGTTCAATGAGATGAGACAGCTAACCAACATACCCTAGAGAGGTTCAAGGAGAAGAGACAGCTAACCCACATACCCTAGAGAGGTTCAAGGAGAAGAGACAGCTAACCCACATACCCTAGAGATGTTAAAGGAGAAGAGACCGCTAACCCACATACAATAGAGAGGTTCAAGGAGAGGAGACAGCTAACCCACATACCCTAGAGAGGATAAAGGAGAGTAGACAGCTAACCCACATACCCTAGAGAGGTTCAAGGAGAAGAGACAGCTAACCCACATACCCTAGAGAGGTTAAAGGAGAAGAGACAGCTAACCCACATACCCTAGAGAGGTTCAAGGAGAAGAGACAGCTAACCCACATACCCTAGAGAGGTTCAAGGAGAAGAGACCGCTAACCCACATACCCTAGAGAGGTTCAAGGAGAAGAGACAGCTAACCCACATACCCTAGAGAGAGGTTCAAGGAGAAGAGACAGCTAACCCACATACCCTAGAGAGGTTAAAGGAGAAGAGACAGCTAACCCACATACCCTAGAGAGGTTAAAGGAGAAGAGACCGCTAACCCACATACCCTAGAGATGTTAAAGGAGAAGAGACCGCTAACCCACATACCCTAGAGAGGTTAAAGGAGAAGAGACAGCTAACCCACATAACCTAGAGAGGTTCAAGGAGAAGAGACCGCTAACCCACATACCCTAGAGATGTTAAAGGAGAGGTGACAGCTAACCCACATACCCTAGAGAGGTTAAAGGAGAGGTGACAGCTAACCCACATACCCTAGAGAGGTTAAAGGAGAAGAGACAGCGAACCCACATACCCTGGAGAGGTTAAAGGAGAAGAGACAGCTAACCCACATACCCTAGAGAGGTCCAAGGAGAGAGACAGCTAACCCACATACCCTAGAGAGGTTCAAGGAGAAGAGATAGCTAACCCACATACCCTAGAGAGGTTAAAGGGAGGAGACAGCTAACCCACATACCCTAGAGAGGTTAAAGGAGAAGAGACAGCTAACCCACATACCCTAGAAAGGTTCAAGAGGAAGAGACAGCAAACCCACATACCCTAGAGAGGATAAAGGAGAAGTGACAGCGAACCCACATACCCTGGAGAGGTTAAAGGAGAAGAGACAGCTAACCCACATACCCTAGAGAGGTTCAAGGAGAGAGACAGCTAACCCACATACCCTAGAGAGGTTCAAGGAGAAGAGACAGCTAATCCACATGGCCTAGAGATGTTCAAGGAGAAGAGACAGCTAACCCACATACCCTAGAGAGGTTCAAGGAGAAGAGACAGCTAACCCACATACCCTAGAGAGGTTCAAGGAGAAGAGACCGCTAACCCACATACCCTAGAGAGGTTCAATGAGATGAGACAGCTAACCAACATACCCTAGAGAGGTTCAAGGAGAAGAGACAGCTAACCCACATACCCTAGAGAGGTTCAAGGAGAAGAGACAGCTAACCCACATACCCTAGAGATGTTAAAGGAGAAGAGACCGCTAACCCACATACAATAGAGAGGTTCAAGGAGAAGAGACAGCTAACCCACATACCCTAGAGAGGTTAAAGGAGAGGTGACAGCTAACCCACATACCCTAGAGAGGTTAAAGGAGAGGAGACAGCTAACCCACATACCCTAGAGAGGATAAAGGAGAGTAGACAGCTAACCCACATACCCTAGAGAGGTTCAAGGAGAAGAGACAGCTAACCCACATACCCTAGAGAGGTTAAAGGAGAAGAGACAGCTAACCCACATACCCTAGAGAGGTTCAAGGAGAAGAGACAGCTAACCCACATACCCTAGAGAGGTTCAAGGAGAAGAGACCGCTAACCCACATACCCTAGAGAGGTTCAAGGAGAAGAGACAGCTAACCCACATACCCTAGAGAGAGGTTCAAGGAGAAGAGACAGCTAACCCACATACCCTAGAGATGTTAAAGGAGAAGAGACCGCTAACCCACATACCCTAGAGAGGTTAAAGGAGAAGAGACAGCTAACCCACATAACCTAGAGAGGTTCAAGGAGAAGACACCGCTAACCCACATACCCTAGAGATGTTAAAGGAGAAGTGACAGCTAACCCACATACCCTAGAGAGGTTAAAGGAGAGGTGACAGCTAACCCACATACCCTAGAGAGGTTAAAGGAGAAGAGACAGCGAACCCACATACCCTGGAGAGGTTAAAGGAGAAGAGACAGCTAACCCACATACCCTAGAGAGGTCCAAGGAGAGAGACAGCTAACCCACATACCCTAGAGAGGTTCAAGGAGAAGAGACAGCTAATCCACATGGCCTAGAGATGTTCAAGGAGAAGAGACAGCTAACCCACATACCCTAGAGAGGTTCAAGGAGAAGAGACAGCTAACCCACATACCCTAGAGAGGTTCAAGGAGAAGAGACAGCGAACCCACATACCCTATAGAGGTTCAAGGACAAGAGACAGCAAACCCACATACCCTAGGGAGATTAAAGGAGAAAAGACCGCTACCCACATACCCTAGAGAGGTTCAAGGAGAAGAGACAGCTAACCCACATACCCTAGAGAGGTTAAAGGAGAAGCGACAGCTAACCCACATACCCTAGAGAGGTTCAAGGAGAAGAGACCGCTAATCCACATACCCTAGAGAGGTTCAAGGAGAAGAGACCGCTAACACACATACCCTAGAGAGGTTCAAGGAGAAGAGACCGCTAATACACATACCCTAGAGAGGTTCAAGGAGAAGAGAACGCTAACCCACATACCCTAGAGAGGTTCAAGGAGAAGAGACCGCTAACCCACATACCCTAGAGAGGTTCAATGAGATGAGACAGCTAACCAACATACCCTAGAGAGGTTCAAGGAGAAGAGACAGCTAACCCACATACCCTAGAGAGGTTCAAGGAGAAGAGACAGCTAACCCACATACCCTAGAGATGTTAAAGGAGAAAAGACCGCTACCCACATACCCTAGAGAGGTTCAAGGAGAAGAGACAGCTAACCCACATACCCTAGAGAGGTTAAAGGAGAAGCGACAGCTAACCCACATACCCTAGAGAGGTTAAAGGGAGGAGACAGCTAACCCACATACCCTAGAGAGGTTAAAGGAGAAGAGACAGCTAACCCACATACCCTAGAAAGGTTCAAGAGGAAGAGACAGCAAACCCACATACCCTAGAGAGGATAAAGGAGAAGTGACAGCGAACCCACATACCCTGGAGAGGTTAAAGGAGAAGAGACAGCTAACCCACATACCCTAGAGAGGTTCAAGGAGAGAGACAGCTAACCCACATACCCTAGAGAGGTTCAAGGAGAAGAGACAGCTAATCCACATGGCCTAGAGATGTTCAAGGAGAAGAGACAGCTAACCCACATACCCTAGAGAGGTTCAAGGAGAAGAGACAGCTAACCCACATACCCTAGAGAGGTTCAAGGAGAAGAGACAGCGAACCCACATACCCTATAGAGGTTCAAGGACAAGAGACAGCAAACCCACATACCCTAGGGAGATTAAAGGAGAAAAGACCGCTACCCACATACCCTAGAGAGGTTCAAGGAGAAGAGACAGCTAACCCACATACCCTAGAGAGGTTAAAGGAGAAGCGACAGCTAACCCACATACCCTAGAGAGGTTCAAGGAGAAGAGACCGCTAATCCACATACCCTAGAGAGGTTCAAGGAGAAGAGACCGCTAACACACATACCCTAGAGAGGTTCAAGGAGAAGAGACCGCTAATACACATACCCTAGAGAGGTTCAAGGAGAAGAGACCGCTAACCCACATACCCTAGAGAGGTTCAAGGAGAAGAGACCGCTAACCCACATACCCTAGAGAGGTTCAATGAGATGAGACAGCTAACCAACATACCCTAAGAGGTTCAAGGAGAAGAGACAGCTAACCCACATACCCTAGAGAGGTTCAAGGAGAAGAGACAGCTAACCCACATACCCTAGAGATGTTAAAGGAGAAGAGACCGCTAACCCACATACAATAGAGAGGTTCAAGGAGAAGAGACAGCTAACCCACATACCCTAGAGAGGTTAAAGGAGAGGTGACAGCTAACCCACATACCCTAGAGAGGTTAAAGGAGAGGAGACAGCTAACCCACATACCCTAGAGAGGATAAAGGAGAGTAGACAGCTAACCCACATACCCTAGAGAGGTTCAAGGAGAAGAGACAGCTAACCCACATACCCTAGAGAGGTTAAAGGAGAAGAGACAGCTAACCCACATACCCTAGAGAGGTTCAAGGAGAAGAGACAGCTAACCCACATACCCTAGAGAGGTTCAAGGAGAAGAGACCGCTAACCCACATACCCTAGAGAGGTTCAAGGAGAAGAGACAGCTAACCCACATACCCTAGAGAGAGGTTCAAGGAGAAGAGACAGCTAACCCACATACCCTAGAGAGGTTAAAGGAGAAGAGACAGCTAACCCACATACCCTAGAGAGGTTAAAGGAGAAGAGACAGCTAACCCACATACCCTAGAGATGTTAAAGGAGAAGAGACCGCTAACCCACATACCCTAGAGAGGTTAAAGGAGAAGAGACAGCTAACCCACATAACCTAGAGAGGTTCAAGGAGAAGAGACCGCTAACCCACATACCCTAGAGATGTTAAAGGAGAGGTGACAGCTAACCCACATACCCTAGAGAGGTTAAAGGAGAGGTGACAGCTAACCCACATACCCTAGAGAGGTTAAAGGAGAAGAGACAGCGAACCCACATACCCTGGAGAGGTTAAAGGAGAAGAGACAGCTAACCCACATACCCTAGAGAGGTCCAAGGAGAGAGACAGCTAACCCACATACCCTAGAGAGGTTCAAGGAGAAGAGATAGCTAACCCACATACCCTAGAGAGGTTAAAGGAGAGGAGACAGCTAACCCACATACCCTAGAGAGGTTAAAGGAGAAGAGACAGCTAACCCACATACCCTAGAGAGGTTCAAGAGGAAGAGACAGCAAACCCACATACCCTAGAGAGGATAAAGGAGAAGTGACAGCGAACCCACATACCCTGGAGAGGTTAAAGGAGAAGAGACAGCTAACCCACATACCCTAGAGAGGTTCAAGGAGAGAGACAGCTAACCCACATACCCTAGAGAGGTTCAAGGAGAAGAGACAGCTAATCCACATAGCCTAGAGATGTTCAAGGAGAAGAGACAGCTAACCCACATACCCTAGAGAGTTTCAAGGAGAAGAGACAGCTAACCCACATACCCTAGAGAGGTTCAAGGAGAAGAGACAGCGAACCCACATACCCTATAGAGGTTCAAGGAGAAGAGACAGCGAACCCACATACCCTATAGAGGTTCAAGGACAAGAGACAGTAAACCCACATACCCTAGAGAGATTAAAGGAGTAAAGACCGCTAACCCACATACCCTAGAGATGTTAAAGGAGAGGTGACAGCTAACCCACATACCCTAGAGAGGTTAAAGGAGAGGTGACAGCTAACCCACATACCCTAGAGAGGTTAAAGGAGAGGTGACAGCTAACCCACATACCCTAGAGAGGTTAAAGGAGAAGAGACAGCGAACCCACATACCCTGGAGAGGTTAAAGGAGAAGAGACAGCTAACCCACATACCCTAGAGAGGTCCAAGGAGAGAGACAGCTAACCCACATACCCTAGAGAGGTTCAAGGAGAAGAGATAGCTAACCCACATACCCTAGGGAGGTTAAAGGAGAGGAGACAGCTAACCCACATACCCTAGAGAGGTTAAAGGAGAAGAGACAGCTAACCCACATACCCTAGAGAGGTTCAAGAGGAAGAGACAGCAAACCCACATACCCTAGAGAGGATAAAGGAGAAGTGACAGCGAACCCACATACCCTGGAGAGGTTAAAGGAGAAGAGACAGCTAACCCACATACCCTAGAGAGGTTCAAGGAGAGAGACAGCTAACCCACATACCCTAGAGAGGTTCAAGGAGAAGAGACAGCTAATCCACATAGCCTAGAGATGTTCAAGGAGAAGAGACAGCTAACCCACATACCCTAGAGAGGTTCAAGGAGAAGAGACAGCTAACCCACATACCCTAGAGAGGTTCAAGGAGAAGAGACAGCGAACCCACATACCCTATAGAGGTTCAAGGACAAGAGACAGTAAACCCACATACCCTAGAGAGATTAAAGGAGTAAAGACCGCTAACCCACATACCCTAGAGAGGTTCAAGGAGAAGAGACAGCTAACCCACATACCCTAGAGAGGTTAAAGGAGAAGCGACAGCTAACCCACATACCCTAGAGAGGTTCAAGGAGAAGAGACCGCTAATCCACATACCCTAGAGAGGTTCAAGGAGAAGAGACCGCTAACACACATACCCTAGAGAGGTTCAAGGAGAAGAGACCGCTAACCCACATACCCTAGAGAGGTTAAAGGAGAGGGGACAGCTAACCCACATACCCTAGGGAGGTTAAAGGAGAGGAGACAGCTAACACACATACCCTAGAGAGGTTAGAGTTGAGGAGAGAGCTAACCCACATACCCTAGAGAGGTTCAAGGAGAAGAGACAGCTAACCCACATACCCTAGAGAGGTTAAAGGAGAGGAGACAGCTAACCCACATACCCTAGAGAGGATAAAGGAGAGGAGACAGCTAACCCACATACCCTAGAGAGGTTCAAGGAGAAGAGACAGCTAACCCACATACCCTAGATAGGTTAAAGGAGAAGAGACAGCTAACCCACATACCCTAGAGAGGTTCAAGGAGAAGAGACAGCTAACCCACATACCCTAGAGAGGTTCAAGGAGAAGAGACCGCTAACCCACATACCCTAGAGAGGTTCAAGGAGAAGAGACAGCTAACCCACATACCCTAGAGAGAGTTCAAGGAGAAGAGACAGCTAACCCACATACCCTAGAGAGGTTAAAGGAGAAGAGACCGCTAACCCACATACCCTAGAGAGGTTAAAGGAGAAGAGACAGCTAACCCACATAACCTAGAGAGGTTCAAGGAGAAGAGACCGCTAACCCACATACCCTAGAGATGTTAAAGGAGAGGTGACAGCTAACCCACATACCCTAGAGAGGTTAAAGGAGAGGTGACAGCTAACCCACATACCCTAGAGAGGTTAAAGGAGAAGAGACAGCGAACCCACATACCCTGGAGAGGTTAAAGGAGAAGAGACAGCTAACCCACATACCCTAGAGAGGTCCAAGGAGAGAGACAGCTAACCCACATACCCTAGAGAGGTTCAAGGAGAAGAGATAGCTAACCCACATACCCTAGAGAGGTTAAAGGAGAGGAGACAGCTAACCCACATACCCTAGAGAGGTTAAAGGAGAAGAGACAGCTAACCCACATACCCTAGAGAGGTTCAAGAGGAAGAGACAGCAAACCCACATACCCTAGAGAGGATAAAGGAGAAGTGACAGCGAACCCACATACCCTGGAGAGGTTAAAGGAGAAGAGACAGCTAACCCACATACCCTAGAGAGGTTCAAGGAGAGAGACAGCTAACCCACATACCCTAGAGAGGTTCAAGGAGAAGAGACAGCTAATCCACATAGCCTAGAGATGTTCAAGGAGAAGAGACAGCTAACCCACATACCCTATAGAGGTTCAAGGAGAAGAGACAGCGAACCCACATACCCTATAGAGGTTCAAGGACAAGAGACAGTAAACCCACATACCCTAGAGAGATTAAAGGAGTAAAGACCGCTAACCCACATACCCTAGAGATGTTAAAGGAGAGGTGACAGCTAACCCACATACCCTAGAGAGGTTAAAGGAGAGGTGACAGCTAACCCACATACCCTAGAGAGGTTAAAGGAGAGGTGACAGCTAACCCACATACCCTAGAGAGGTTAAAGGAGAAGAGACAGCGAACCCACATACCCTGGAGAGGTTAAAGGAGAAGAGACAGCTAACCCACATACCCTAGAGAGGTCCAAGGAGAGAGACAGCTAACCCACATACCCTAGAGAGGTTCAAGGAGAAGAGATAGCTAACCCACATACCCTAGAGAGGTTAAAGGAGAGGAGACAGCTAACCCACATACCCTAGGGAGGTTAAAGGAGAAGAGACAGCTAACCCACATACCCTAGAGAGGTTCAAGAGGAAGAGACAGCAAACCCACATACCCTAGAGAGGATAAAGGAGAAGTGACAGCGAACCCACATACCCTGGAGAGGTTAAAGGAGAAGAGACAGCTAACCCACATACCCTAGAGATGTTAAAGGGGAAGAGACCGCTAACCCACATACCCTAGAGAGGTTAAAGGAGAAGAGACAGCTAACCCACATACCCTAGAGGTTAAAGGAGAAGAGACAGCTAACCCACATAACCTAGAGAGGTTCAAGGAGAAGAGACCGCTAACCCACATACCCTAGAGATGTTAAAGGAGAGGTGACAGCTAACCCACATACACTAGAGTGGTTAAAGGAGAGGTGACAGCTAACCCACATACCCTAGAGAGGTTAAAGGAGAAGAGACAGCTAACCCACATACCCTAGAGAGGTTCAATGAGATGAGACAGCTAACCCACATACCCTAGAGAGGTTCAAGGAGAAGAGACAGCTAACCCACATACCCTAGAGAGGTTAAAGGAGAGGAGACAGCTAACCCACATACCCTAGAGAGGATAAAGGTGAGGAGACAGCTAACCCACATACCCTAGAGAGGTTCAAGGAGAAGAGACAGCTAACCCACATACCCTAGAGAGGTTAAAGGAGAAGAGACAGCTAACCCACATACCCTAGAGAGGTTCAAGGAGAAGAGACAGCTAACCCACATACCCTAGAGAGGTTCAAGGAGAAGACACAGCTAACCCACATACCCTAGAGAGGTTCAAGGAGAAGAGACAGCTAACCCACATACCCTAGAGAGGTTCAAGGAGAAGAGACAGCTAACCCACATACCCTAGAGAGGTTCAAGGAGAAGAGACAGCTAACCCACATACCCTAGAGAGGTTCAAGGAGAAGAGACAGCGAACCCACATACCCTATAGAGGTTCAAGGAGAAGAGACAGCAAGCCCACATACCCTAGAGAGGTTAAAGGAGAAGCGACAGCTAACCCACATACCCTAGAGAGGTTAAAGGAGAAGAGACAGCTAACCCACATACCCTAGAGATGTTAAAGGAGAAGAGACCGCTAACCCACATACCCTAGAGAGGTTAAAGGAGAAGAGACAGCTAACCCACATACCCTAGAGGTTAAAGGAGAAGAGACAGCTAACCCACATAACCTAGAGAGGTTCAAGGAGAAGAGACCGCTAACCCACATACCCTAGAGATGTTAAAGGAGAGGTGACAGCTAACCCACATACACTAGAGTGGTTAAAGGAGAGGTGACAGCTAACCCACATACCCTAGAGAGGTTAAAGGAGAAGAGACAGCTAACCCACATACCCTAGAGAGGTTCAATGAGATGAGACAGCTAACCCACATACCCTAGAGAGGTTCAAGGAGAAGAGACAGCTAACCCACATACCCTAGAGAGGTTAAAGGAGAGGAGACAGCTAACCCACATACCCTAGAGAGGATAAAGGTGAGGAGACAGCTAACCCACATACCCTAGAGAGGTTCAAGGAGAAGAGACAGCTAACCCACATACCCTAGAGAGGTTAAAGGAGAAGAGACAGCTAACCCACATACCCTAGAGAGGTTCAAGGAGAAGAGACAGCTAACCCACATACCCTAGAGAGGTTCAAGGAGAAGAGACAGCTAACCCACATACCCTAGATAGGTTCAATGAGATGAGACAGCTAACCCACATACCCTAGAGAGGTTCAAGGAGAAGAGACAGCTAACCCACATACCCTAGAGAGGTTCAAGGAGAAGAGACAGCGAACCCACATACCCTATAGAGGTTCAAGGAGAAGAGACAGCAAGCCCACATACCATAGAGAGGTTAAAGGAGAAGCGACAGCTAACCCACATACCCTAGAGAGGTTCAAGGAGAAGAGACCGCTAATCCACATACCCTAGAGAGGTTCAAGGAGAAGAGACCGCTAACACACATACCCTAGAGAGGTTCAAGGAGAAGAGACAGCTAACCCACATACCCTAGAGAGATTAAAGGAGAAAAGACCGCTAACCCACATACCCTAGAGAGGTTCAAGGAGAAGAGACAGCTAACCCACATACCCTAGAGAGGTTAAAGGAGAAGCGACAGCTAACCCACATACCCTAGAGAGGTTCAAGGAGAAGAGACCGCTAATCCACATACCCTAGAGAGGTTCAAGGAGAAGAGACCGCTAACACACATACCCTAGAGAGGTTCAAGGAGAAGAGACCGCTAATCCACATACCCTAGAGAGGTTCAAGGAGAAGAGACCGCTAACCCACATACCCTAGAGAGGTTAAAGGAGAGGGGACAGCTAACCCACATACCCTAGATAGGTTAAAGGAGAAGAGACAGCTAACCCACATACCCTAGAGAGGTTCAAGGAGAAGAGACAGCTAACCCACATACCCTAGAGAGGTTCAAGGAGAAGAGACAGCTAACCCACATACCCTAGAGATGTTAAAGGAGAAGAGACAGCTAACCCACATACCCTAGAGAGGTTCAAGGAGAAGAAACCGCTAACCCACATACCCTAGAGAGGTTCAATGAGATGAGACAGCTAACCAACATACCCTAGAGAGGTTCAAGGAGAAGAGACAGCTAACCCACATACCCTAGAGAGGTTCAAGGAGAAGAGACAGCTAACCCACATACCCTAGAGATGTTAAAGGAGAAGAGACCGCTAACCCACATACAATAGAGAGGTTCAAGGAGAAGAGACAGCTAACCCACATACCCTAGAGAGGTTAAAGGAGAGGTGACAGCTAACCCACATACCCTAGAGAGGATAAAGGAGAGTAGACAGCTAACCCACATACCCTAGAGAGGTTCAAGGAGAAGAGACAGCTAACCCACATACCCTAGAGAGGTTAAAGGAGAAGAGACAGCTAACCCACATACCCTAGAGAGGTTCAAGGAGAAGAGACAGCTAACCCACATACCCTAGAGAGGTTCAAGGAGAAGAGACCGCTAACCCACATACCCTAGAGAGGTTCAAGGAGAAGAGACAGCTAACCCACATACCCTAGAGAGAGGTTCAAGGAGAAGAGACAGCTAACCCACATAACCTAGAGAGGTTCAAGGAGAAGAGACCGCTAACCCACATACCCTAGAGATGTTAAAGGAGAGGTGACAGCTAACCCACATACACTAGAGTGGTTAAAGGAGAGGTGACAGCTAACCCACATACCCTAGAGAGGTTAAAGGAGAAGAGACAGCTAACCCACATACCCTAGAGAGGTTCAATGAGATGAGACAGCTAACCCACATACCCTAGAGAGGTTCAAGGAGAAGAGACAGCTAACCCACATACCCTAGAGAGGTTAAAGGAGAGGAGACAGCTAACCCACATACCCTAGAGAGGATAAAGGTGAGGAGACAGCTAACCCACATACCCTAGAGAGGTTCAAGGAGAAGAGACAGCTAACCCACATACCCTAGAGAGGTTAAAGGAGAAGAGACAGCTAACCCACATACCCTAGAGAGGTTCAAGGAGAAGAGACAGCTAACCCACATACCCTAGAGAGGTTCAAGGAGAAGAGACAGCTAACCCACATACCCTAGAGAGGTTCAATGAGATGAGACAGCTAACCCACATACCCTAGAGAGGTTCAAGGAGAAGAGACAGCTAACCCACATACCCTAGAGAGGTTCAAGGAGAAGAGACAGCGAACCCACATACCCTATAGAGGTTCAAGGAGAAGAGACAGCAAGCCCACATACCATAGAGAGGTTAAAGGAGAAGCGACAGCTAACCCACATACCCTAGAGAGGTTCAAGGAGAAGAGACCGCTAATCCACATACCCTAGGGAGGTTCAAGGAGAAGAGACCGCTAACACACATACCCTAGAGAGGTTCAAGGAGAAGAGACAGCTAACCCACATACCCTAGAGAGATTAAAGGAGAAAAGACCGCTAACCCACATACCCTAGAGAGGTTCAAGGAGAAGAGACAGCTAACCCACATACCCTAGAGAGGTTAAAGGAGAAGCGACAGCTAACCCACATACCCTAGAGAGGTTCAAGGAGAAGAGACCGCTAATCCACATACCCTAGAGAGGTTCAAGGAGAAGAGACCGCTAACACACATACCCTAGAGAGGTTCAAGGAGAAGAGACCGCTAATCCACATACCCTAGAGAGGTTCAAGGAGAAGAGACCGCTAACCCACATACCCTAGAGAGGTTAAAGGAGAGGGGACAGCTAACCCACATACCCTAGATAGGTTAAAGGAGAAGAGACAGCTAACCCACATACCCTAGAGAGGTTCAAGGAGAAGAGACAGCTAACCCACATACCCTAGAGAGGTTCAAGGAGAAGAGACAGCTAACCCACATACCCTAGAGATGTTAAAGGAGAAGAGACAGCTAACCCACATACCCTAGAGAGGTTCAAGGAGAAGAGACCGCTAACCCACATACCCTAGAGAGGTTCAATGAGATGAGACAGCTAACCAACATACCCTAGAGAGGTTCAAGGAGAAGAGACAGCTAACCCACATACCCTAGAGAGGTTCAAGGAGAAGAGACAGCTAACCCACATACCCTAGAGATGTTAAAGGAGAAGAGACCGCTAACCCACATACAATAGAGAGGTTCAAGGAGAAGAGACAGCTAACCCACATACCCTAGAGAGGTTAAAGGAGAGGTGACAGCTAACCCACATACCCTAGAGAGGTTAAAGGAGAGGAGACAGCTAACCCACATACCCTAGAGAGGATAAAGGAGAGTAGACAGCTAACCCACATACCCTAGAGAGGTTCAAGGAGAAGAGACAGCTAACCCACATACCCTAGAGAGGTTAAAGGAGAAGAGACAGCTAACCCACATACCCTAGAGAGGTTCAAGGAGAAGAGACAGCTAACCCACATACCCTAGAGAGGTTCAAGGAGAAGAGACCGCTAACCCACATACCCTAGAGAGGTTCAAGGAGAAGAGACAGCTAACCCACATACCCTAGAGAGAGGTTCAAGGAGAAGAGACAGCTAACCCACATACCCTAGAGAGGTTAAAGGAGAAGAGACAGCTAACCCACATACCCTAGAGAGGTTCAAGGAGAAGAGACCGCTAATCCACATACCCTAGAGAGGTTCAAGGAGAAGAGACAGCGAACCCACATACCCTGGAGAGGTTAAAGGAGAAGAGACAGCTAACCCACATACCCTAGAGAGGTCCAAGGAGAGAGACAGCTAACCCACATACCCTAGAGAGGTTCAAGGAGAAGAGATAGCTAACCCACATGCCCTAGAGAGGTTAAAGGAGAGGAGACAGCTAACCCACATACCCTAGAGAGGTTAAAGGAGAAGAGACAGCTAACCCACATACCCTAGAGAGGTTCAAGAGGAAGAGACAGCAAACCCACATACCCTAGAGAGGATAAAGGAGAAGTGACAGCGAACCCACATACCCTGGAGAGGTTAAAGGAGAAGAGACAGCTAACCCACATACCCTAGAGAGGTTCAAGGAGAGAGACAGCTAACCCACATACCCTAGAGAGGTTCAAGGAGAAGAGACAGCTAATCCACATAGCCTAAAGATGTTCAAGGAGAAGAGACAGCTAACCCACATACCCTAGAGAGGTTCAAGGAGAAGAGACAGCTAACCCACATACCCTAGAGAGGTTCAAGGAGAAGAGACAGCGAACCCACATACCCTATAGAGGTTCAAGGACAAGAGACAGCAAACCCACATACCCTAGAGAGATTAAAGGAGAAAAGACCGCTAACCCACATACCCTAGAGAGGTTCAAGGAGAAGAGACAGCTAACCCACATACCCTAGAGAGGTTAAAGGAGAAGCGACAGCTAACCCACATACCCTAGAGAGGTTCAAGGAGAAGAGACCGCTAATCCACATACCCTAGAGAGGTTCAAGGAGAAGAGACCGCTAACACACATACCCTAGAGAGGTTAGAGTTGAGGAGACAGCTAACCCACATACCCTAGAGAGGTTCAAGGAGAAGAGACAGCTAACCCACATACCCTAGAGAGGTTAAAGGAGAGGAGACAGCTAACCCACATACCCTAGAGAGGATAAAGGAGAGGAGACAGCTAACCCACATACCCTAGAGAGGTTCAAGGAGAAGAGACAGCTAACCCACATACCCTAGATAGGTTAAAGGAGAAGAGACAGCTAACCCACATACCCTAGAGAGGTTCAAGGAGAAGAGACAGCTAACCCACATACCCTAGAGAGGTTCAAGGAGAAGAGACCGCTAACCCACATACCCTAGAGAGGTTCAAGGAGAAGAGACAGCTAACCCACATACCCTAGAGAGAGGTTCAAGGAGAAGAGACAGCTAACCCACATACCCTAGAGATGTTAAAGGAGAAGAGACAGCTAACCCACATACCCTAGAGAGGTTAAAGGAGAAGAGACAGCTAACCCACATACCCTAGAGATGTTAAAGGAGAAGAGACCGCTAACCCACATACCCTAGAGAGGTTAAAGGGAAGAGACAGCTAACCCACATACCCTAGAGAGGTTAAAGGAGAGGTGACAGCTAACCCACATACCCTAGAGAGGTTAAAGGAGAGGAGACAGCTAACCCACATACCCTAGAGAGGATAAAGGAGAGTAGACAGCTAACCCACATACCCTAGAGAGGTTCAAGGAGAAGAGACAGCTAACCCACATACCCTAGAGAGGTTAAAGGAGAAGAGACAGCTAACCCACATACCCTAGAGAGGTTCAAGGAGAAGAGACAGCTAACCCACATACCCTAGAGAGGTTCAAGGAGAAGAGACCGCTAACCCACATACCCTAGAGAGGTTCAAGGAGAAGAGACAGCTAACCCACATACCCTAGAGAGAGGTTCAAGGAGAAGAGACAGCTAACCCACATACCCTAGAGAGGTTAAAGGAGAAGAGACAGCTAACCCACATACCCTAGAGAGGTTCAAGGAGAAGAGACCGCTAATCCACATACCCTAGAGAGGTTCAAGGAGAAGAGACAGCGAACCCACATACCCTGGAGAGGTTAAAGGAGAAGAGACAGCTAACCCACATACCCTAGAGAGGTCCAAGGAGAGAGACAGCTAACCCACATACCCTAGAGAGGTTCAAGGAGAAGAGATAGCTAACCCACATGCCCTAGAGAGGTTAAAGGAGAGGAGACAGCTAACCCACATACCCTAGAGAGGTTAAAGGAGAAGAGACAGCTAACCCACATACCCTAGAGAGGTTCAAGAGGAAGAGACAGCAAACCCACATACCCTAGAGAGGATAAAGGAGAAGTGACAGCGAACCCACATACCCTGGAGAGGTTAAAGGAGAAGAGACAGCTAACCCACATACCCTAGAGAGGTTCAAGGAGAGAGACAGCTAACCCACATACCCTAGAGAGGTTCAATGAGAAGAGAATGCTAATCCACATACCCTAGAGATTTTCAAGGAGAAGAGACAGCTAACCCACATACCCTAGAGAGGTTCAAGGAGAAGAGACAGCTAACCCACATACCCTAGAGAGGTTCAAGGAGAAGAGACAGCGAACCCACATACCCTATAGAGGTTCAAGGACAAGAGACAGCAAACCCACATACCCTAGAGAGATTAAAGGAGAAGAGACAGCTAACCCACATACCCTAGAGAGGATAAAGGAGAGGAGACAGCTAACCCACATACCCTAGAGAGGTTAAAGGAGAAGCGACAGCTAACCCACATACCCTAGAGAGGTTCAAGGAGAAGAGACCGCTAATCCACATACCCTAGAGAGGTTCAAGGAGAAGAGACCGCTAACACACATACCCTAGAGAGGTTAGAGTTGAGGAGACAGCTAACCCACATACCCTAGAGAGGTTCAAGGAGAAGAGACAGCTAACCCACATACCCTAGAGAGGTTAAAGGAGAGGAGACAGCTAACCCACATACCCTAGAGAGGATAAAGGAGAGGAGACAGCTAACCCACATACCCTAGAGAGGTTCAAGGAGCAGAGACAGCTAACCCACATACCCTAGATAGGTTAAAGGAGAAGAGACAGCTAACCCACATACCCTAGAGAGGTTCAAGGAGAAGAGACAGCTAACCCACATACCCTAGAGAGGTTCAAGGAGAAGAGACCGCTAACCCACATACCCTAGAGAGGTTCAAGGAGAAGAGACAGCTAACCCACATACCCTAGAGAGAGGTTCAAGGAGAAGAGACAGCTAACCCACATACCCTAGAGATGTTAAAGGAGAAGAGACCGCTAACCCACATACCCAAGAGAGGTTAAAGGAGAAGAGACAGCTAACCCACATACCCTAGAGGTTAAAGGAGAAGAGACAGCTAACCCACATAACCTAGAGAGGTTCAAGGAGAAGAGACCGCTAACCCACATACCCTAGAGATGTTAAAGGAGAGGTGACAGCTAACCCACATACACTAGAGTGGTTAAAGGAGAGGTGACAGCTAACCCACATACCCTAGAGAGGTTAAAGGAGAAGAGACAGCTAACCCACATACCCTAGAGAGGTTCAATGAGATGAGACAGCTAACCCACATACCCTAGAGAGGTTCAAGGAGAATAGACAGCTAACCCACATACCCTAGAGAGGTTAAAGGAGAGGAGACAGCTAACCCACATACCCTAGAGAGGATAAAGGTGAGGAGACAGCTAACCCACATACCCTAGAGAGGTTAAAGGAGAGGAGACAGCTAACCCACATACCCTAGAGAGGATAAAGGTGAGGAGACAGCTAACCCACATACCCTAGAGAGGTTCAAGGAGAAGAGACAGCTAACCCACATACCCTAGAGAGGTTAAAGGAGAAGAGACAGCTAACCCACATACCCTAGAGAGGTTCAAGGAGAAGAGACAGCTAACCCACATACCCTAGAGAGGTTCAAGGAGGAGAGACAGCTAACCCACATACCCTAGAGAGGTTCAAGGAGAAGAGACCGCTAACCCACATACCCTAGAGAGGTTCAAGGAGAAGAGACAGCTAACCCACATACCCTAGAGAGAGGTTCAAGGAGAAGAGACAGCTAACCCACATACCCTAGAGAGGTTAAAGGAGAAGAGACAGCTAACCCACATACCCTAGAGAGGTTAAAGGAGAAGAGACAGCTAACCCACATAACCTAGAGAGGTTCAAGGAGAAGAGACCGCTAACCCACATACCCTAGAGAGGTTCAAGGAGAAGAGACAGCGAACCCACATACCCTATAGAGGTTCAAGGAGAGAGACAGCAAGCCCACATACCCTAGAGAGATTAAAGGAGAAGAGACCGCTAACCCACATACCCTAGAGAGGTTCAAGGAGAAGAGACAGCTAACCCACATACCCTAGAGAGGATAAAGGTGAGGAGACAGCTAACCCACATACCCTAGAGAGGTTAAAGGAGAGGAGACAGCTAACCCACATACCCTAGAGAGGTTCAAGGAGAAGAGACAGCTAACCCACATACCCTAGAGAGGTTCAAGGAGGAGAGACAGCTAACCCACATACCCTAGAGAGGTTCAAGGAGAAGAGACCGCTAACCCACATACCCTAGAGAGGTTCAAGGAGAAGAGACAGCTAACCCACATACCCTAGAGAGAGTTCAAGGAGAAGAGACAGCGAACCCACATACCCTGGAGAGGTTAAAGGAGAAGAGACAGCTAACCCACATACCCTAGAGAGGTCCAAGGAGAGAGACAGCTAACCCACATACCCTAGAGAGGTTCAAGGAGAAGAGATAGCTAACCCACATGCCCTAGAGAGGTTAAAGGAGAGGAGACAGCTAACCCACATACCCTAGAGAGGTTAAAGGAGAAGAGACAGCTAACCCACATACCCTAGAGAGGTTCAAGAGGAAGAGACAGCAAACCCACATACCCTAGAGAGGATAAAGGAGAAGTGACAGCGAACCCACATACCCTGGAGAGGTTAAAGGAGAAGAGACAGCTAACCCACATACCCTAGAGAGGTTCAAGGAGAGAGACAGCTAACCCACATACCCTAGAGAGGTTCAAGGAGAAGAGACAGCTAATCCACATAGCCTAGAGATGTTCAAGGAGAAGAGACAGCTAACCCACATACCCTAGAGAGGTTCAAGGAGAAGAGACAGCTAACCCACATACCCTAGAGAGGTTCAAGGAGAAGAGACAGCGAACCCACATACCCTATAGAGGTTCAAGGACAAGAGACAGCAAACCCACATACCCTAGAGAGATTAAAGGAGAAAAGACCGCTAACCCACATACCCTAGAGAGGTTCAAGGAGAAGAGACAGCTAACCCACATACCCTAGAGAGGTTAAAGGAGAAGCGACAGCTAACCCACATACCCTAGAGAGGTTCAAGGAGAAGAGACCGCTAATCCACATACCCTAGAGAGGTTCAAGGAGAAGAGACCGCTAACACACATACCCTAGAGAGGTTAGAGTTGAGGAGACAGCTAACCCACATACCCTAGAGAGGTTCAAGGAGAAGAGACAGCTAACCCACATACCCTAGAGAGGTTAAAGGAGAGGAGACAGCTAACCCACATACCCTAGAGAGGATAAAGGAGAGGAGACAGCTAACCCACATACCCTAGAGAGGTTCAAGGAGCAGAGACAGCTAACCCACATACCCTAGATAGGTTAAAGGAGAAGAGACAGCTAACCCACATACCCTAGAGAGGTTCAAGGAGAAGAGACAGCTAACCCACATACCCTAGAGAGGTTCAAGGAGAAGAGACCGCTAACCCACATACCCTAGAGAGGTTCAAGGAGAAGAGACAGCTAACCCACATACCCTAGAGAGAGGTTCAAGGAGAAGAGACAGCTAACCCACATACCCTAGAGATGTTAAAGGAGAAGAGACCGCTAACCCACATACCCAAGAGAGGTTAAAGGAGAAGAGACAGCTAACCCACATACCCTAGAGGTTAAAGGAGAAGAGACAGCTAACCCACATAACCTAGAGAGGTTCAAGGAGAAGAGACCGCTAACCCACATACCCTAGAGATGTTAAAGGAGAGGTGACAGCTAACCCACATACACTAGAGTGGTTAAAGGAGAGGTGACAGCTAACCCACATACCCTAGAGAGGTTAAAGGAGAAGAGACAGCTAACCCACATACCCTAGAGAGGTTCAATGAGATGAGACAGCTAACCCACATACCCTAGAGAGGTTCAAGGAGAATAGACAGCTAACCCACATACCCTAGAGAGGTTAAAGGAGAGGAGACAGCTAACCCACATACCCTAGAGAGGATAAAGGTGAGGAGACAGCTAACCCACATACCCTAGAGAGGTTAAAGGAGAGGAGACAGCTAACCCACATACCCTAGAGAGGATAAAGGTGAGGAGACAGCTAACCCACATACCCTAGAGAGGTTCAAGGAGAAGAGACAGCTAACCCACATACCCTAGAGAGGTTAAAGGAGAAGAGACAGCTAACCCACATACCCTAGAGAGGTTCAAGGAGAAGAGACAGCTAACCCACATACCCTAGAGAGGTTCAAGGAGGAGAGACAGCTAACCCACATACCCTAGAGAGGTTCAAGGAGAAGAGACCGCTAACCCACATACCCTAGAGAGGTTCAAGGAGAAGAGACAGCTAACCCACATACCCTAGAGAGAGGTTCAAGGAGAAGAGACAGCTAACCCACATACCCTAGAGAGGTTAAAGGAGAAGAGACAGCTAACCCACATACCCTAGAGAGGTTAAAGGAGAAGAGACAGCTAACCCACATAACCTAGAGAGGTTCAAGGAGAAGAGACCGCTAACCCACATACCCTAGAGAGGTTCAAGGAGAAGAGACAGCGAACCCACATACCCTATAGAGGTTCAAGGAGAGAGACAGCAAGCCCACATACCCTAGAGAGATTAAAGGAGAAGAGACCGCTAACCCACATACCCTAGAGAGGTTCAAGGAGAAGAGACAGCTAACCCACATACCCTAGAGAGGATAAAGGTGAGGAGACAGCTAACCCACATACCCTAGAGAGGTTAAAGGAGAGGAGACAGCTAACCCACATACCCTAGAGAGGATAAAGGTGAGGAGACAGCTAACCCACATACCCTAGAGAGGTTCAAGGAGAAGAGACAGCTAACCCACATACCCTAGAGAGGTTAAAGGAGAAGAGACAGCTAACCCACATACCCTAGAGAGGTTCAAGGAGAAGAGACAGCTAACCCACATACCCTAGAGAGGTTCAAGGAGGAGAGACAGCTAACCCACATACCCTAGAGAGGTTCAAGGAGAAGAGACCGCTAACCCACATACCCTAGAGAGGTTCAAGGAGAAGAGACAGCTAACCCACATACCCTAGAGAGAGGTTCAAGGAGAAGAGACAGCTAACCCACATACCCTAGAGAGGTTAAAGGAGAAGAGACAGCTAACCCACATACCCTAGAGAGGTTAAAGGAGAAGAGACAGCTAACCCACATAACCTAGAGAGGTTCAAGGAGAAGAGACCGCTAACCAACATACCCTAGAGAGGTTCAAGGAGAAGAGACAGCGAACCCACATACCCTATAGAGGTTCAAGGAGAAGAGACAGCAAGCCCACATACCCTAGAGAGATTAAAGGAGAAGAGACCGCTAACCCACATACCCTAGAGAGGTTCAAGGAGAAGAGACAGCTAACCCACATACCCTAGAGAGGTTAAAGGAGAAGAGACAGCTAACCCACATACCCTAGAGAGGTTCAAGGAGAGGAGACAGCTAACCCACATACCCTAGAGAGGATAAAGGAGAGGAGACAGCTAACCCACATACCCTAGAGAGGTTAAAGGAGAAGCGACAGCTAACCCACATACCCTAGAGAGGTTCAAGGAGAAGAGACAGCTAACCCACATACCCTAGAGAGGTTCAAGGAGAAGAGACCGCTAACCCACATACCCTAGAGAGGTTCAAGGAGAAGAGACAGCTAACCCACATACCCTAGAGAGAGGTTCAAGGAGAAGAGACAGCTAACCCACATACCCTAGAGAGGTTAAAGGAGAAGAGACAGCTAACCCACATACCCTAGAGAGGTTCAAGGAGAAGAGACCGCTAATCCACATACCCTAGAGAGGTTCAAGGAGAAGAGACAGCGAACCCACATACCCTGGAGAGGTTAAAGGAGAAGAGACAGCTAACCCACATACCCTAGAGAGGTCCAAGGAGAGAGACAGCTAACCCACATACCCTAGAGAGGTTCAAGGAGAAGAGATAGCTAACCCACATGCCCTAGAGAGGTTAAAGGAGAGGAGACAGCTAACCCACATACCCTAGAGAGGTTAAAGGAGAAGAGACAGCTAACCCACATACCCTAGAGAGGTTCAAGAGGAAGAGACAGCAAACCCACATACCCTAGAGAGGATAAAGGAGAAGTGACAGCGAACCCACATACCCTGGAGAGGTTAAAGGAGAAGAGACAGCTAACCCACATACCCTAGAGAGGTTCAAGGAGAGAGACAGCTAACCCACATACCCTAGAGAGGTTCAAGGAGAAGAGACAGCTAATCCACATAGCCTAAAGATGTTCAAGGAGAAGAGACAGCTAACCCACATACCCTAGAGAGGTTCAAGGAGAAGAGACAGCTAACCCACATACCCTAGAGAGGTTCAAGGAGAAGAGACAGCGAACCCACATACCCTATAGAGGTTCAAGGACAAGAGACAGCAAACCCACATACCCTAGAGAGATTAAAGGAGAAAAGACCGCTAACCCACATACCCTAGAGAGGTTCAAGGAGAAGAGACAGCTAACCCACATACCCTAGAGAGGTTAAAGGAGAAGCGACAGCTAACCCACATACCCTAGAGAGGTTCAAGGAGAAGAGACCGCTAATCCACATACCCTAGAGAGGTTCAAGGAGAAGAGACCGCTAACACACATACCCTAGAGAGGTTAGAGTTGAGGAGACAGCTAACCCACATACCCTAGAGAGGTTCAAGGAGAAGAGACAGCTAACCCACATACCCTAGAGAGGTTAAAGGAGAGGAGACAGCTAACCCACATACCCTAGAGAGGATAAAGGAGAGGAGACAGCTAACCCACATACCCTAGAGAGGTTCAAGGAGAAGAGACAGCTAACCCACATACCCTAGATAGGTTAAAGGAGAAGAGACAGCTAACCCACATAACCTAGAGAGGTTCAAGGAGAAGAGACAGCTAACCCACATACCCTAGAGAGGTTCAAGGAGAAGAGACCGCTAACCCACATACCCTAGAGAGGTTCAAGGAGAAGAGACAGCTAACCCACATACCCTAGAGAGGTTCAAGGAGAAGAGACAGCTAACCCACATACCCTAGAGATGTTAAAGGAGAAGAGACAGCTAACCCACATACCCTAGAGAGGTTAAAGGAGAAGAGACAGCTAACCCACATACCCTAGAGATGTTAAAGGAGAAGAGACCGCTAACCCACATACCCTAGAGAGGTTAAAGGGAAGAGACAGCTAACCCACATACCCTAGAGAGGTTAAAGGAGAGGTGACAGCTAACCCACATACCCTAGAGAGGTTAAAGGAGAGGAGACAGCTAACCCACATACCCTAGAGAGGATAAAGGAGAGTAGACAGCTAACCCACATACCCTAGAGAGGTTCAAGGAGAAGAGACAGCTAACCCACATACCCTAGAGAGGTTAAAGGAGAAGAGACAGCTAACCCACATACCCTAGAGAGGTTCAAGGAGAAGAGACAGCTAACCCACATACCCTAGAGAGGTTCAAGGAGAAGAGACCGCTAACCCACATACCCTAGAGAGGTTCAAGGAGAAGAGACAGCTAACCCACATACCCTAGAGAGAGGTTCAAGGAGAAGAGACAGCTAACCCACATACCCTAGAGAGGTTAAAGGAGAAGAGACAGCTAACCCACATACCCTAGAGAGAGGTTCAAGGAGAAGAGACAGCTAACCCACATACCCTAGAGAGGTTAAAGGAGAAGAGACAGCTAACCCACATACCCTAGAGAGGTTCAAGGAGAAGAGACCGCTAATCCACATACCCTAGAGAGGTTCAAGGAGAAGAGACAGCGAACCCACATACCCTGGAGAGGTTAAAGGAGAAGAGACAGCTAACCCACATACCCTAGAGAGGTCCAAGGAGAGAGACAGCTAACCCACATACCCTAGAGAGGTTCAAGGAGAAGAGATAGCTAACCCACATGCCCTAGAGAGGTTAAAGGAGAGGAGACAGCTAACCCACATACCCTAGAGAGGTTAAAGGAGAAGAGACAGCTAACCCACATACCCTAGAGAGGTTCAAGAGGAAGAGACAGCAAACCCACATACCCTAGAGAGGATAAAGGAGAAGTGACAGCGAACCCACATACCCTGGAGAGGTTAAAGGAGAAGAGACAGCTAACCCACATACCCTAGAGAGGTTCAAGGAGAGAGACAGCTAACCCACATACCCTAGAGAGGTTCAAGGAGAAGAGACAGCTAATCCACATAGCCTAAAGATGTTCAAGGAGAAGAGACAGCTAACCCACATACCCTAGAGAGGTTCAAGGAGAAGAGACAGCTAACCCACATACCCTAGAGAGGTTCAAGGAGAAGAGACAGCGAACCCACATACCCTATAGAGGTTCAAGGACAAGAGACAGCAAACCCACATACCCTAGAGAGATTAAAGGAGAAAAGACCGCTAACCCACATACCCTAGAGAGGTTCAAGGAGAAGAGACAGCTAACCCACATACCCTAGAGAGGTTAAAGGAGAAGCGACAGCTAACCCACATACCCTAGAGAGGTTCAAGGAGAAGAGACCGCTAATCCACATACCCTAGAGAGGTTCAAGGAGAAGAGACCGCTAACACACATACCCTAGAGAGGTTAGAGTTGAGGAGACAGCTAACCCACATACCCTAGAGAGGTTCAAGGAGAAGAGACAGCTAACCCACATACCCTAGAGAGGTTAAAGGAGAGGAGACAGCTAACCCACATACCCTAGAGAGGATAAAGGAGAGGAGACAGCTAACCCACATACCCTAGAGAGGTTCAAGGAGAAGAGACAGCTAACCCACATACCCTAGATAGGTTAAAGGAGAAGAGACAGCTAACCCACATACCCTAGAGAGGTTCAAGGAGAAGAGACAGCTAACCCACATACCCTAGAGAGGTTCAAGGAGAAGAGACCGCTAACCCACATACCCTAGAGAGGTTCAAGGAGAAGAGACAGCTAACCCACATACCCTAGAGAGAGGTTCAAGGAGAAGAGACAGCTAACCCACATACCCTAGAGATGTTAAAGGAGAAGAGACAGCTAACCCACATACCCTAGAGAGGTTAAAGGAGAAGAGACAGCTAACCCACATACCCTAGAGATGTTAAAGGAGAAGAGACCGCTAACCCACATACCCTAGAGAGGTTAAAGGGAAGAGACAGCTAACCCACATACCCTAGAGAGGTTAAAGGAGAGGTGACAGCTAACCCACATACCCTAGAGAGGTTAAAGGAGAGGAGACAGCTAACCCACATACCCTAGAGAGGATAAAGGAGAGTAGACAGCTAACCCACATACCCTAGAGAGGTTCAAGGAGAAGAGACAGCTAACCCACATACCCTAGAGAGGTTAAAGGAGAAGAGACAGCTAACCCACATACCCTAGAGAGGTTCAAGGAGAAGAGACAGCTAACCCACATACCCTAGAGAGGTTCAAGGAGAAGAGACCGCTAACCCACATACCCTAGAGAGGTTCAAGGAGAAGAGACAGCTAACCCACATACCCTAGAGAGAGGTTCAAGGAGAAGAGACAGCTAACCCACATACCCTAGAGAGGTTAAAGGAGAAGAGACAGCTAACCCACATACCCTAGAGAGGTTCAAGGAGAAGAGACCGCTAATCCACATACCCTAGAGAGGTTCAAGGAGAAGAGACAGCGAACCCACATACCCTGGAGAGGTTAAAGGAGAAGAGACAGCTAACCCACATACCCTAGAGAGGTCCAAGGAGAGAGACAGCTAACCCACATACCCTAGAGAGGTTCAAGGAGAAGAGATAGCTAACCCACATGCCCTAGAGAGGTTAAAGGAGAGGAGACAGCTAACCCACATACCCTAGAGAGGTTAAAGGAGAAGAGACAGCTAACCCACATACCCTAGAGAGGTTCAAGAGGAAGAGACAGCAAACCCACATACCCTAGAGAGGATAAAGGAGAAGTGACAGCGAACCCACATACCCTGGAGAGGTTAAAGGAGAAGAGACAGCTAACCCACATACCCTAGAGAGGTTCAAGGAGAGAGACAGCTAACCCACATACCCTAGAGAGGTTCAAGGAGAAGAGACAGCTAATCCACATAGCCTAGAGATGTTCAAGGAGAAGAGACAGCTAACCCACATACCCTAGAGAGGTTCAAGGAGAAGAGACAGCTAACCCACATACCCTAGAGAGGTTCAAGGAGAAGAGACAGCGAACCCACATACCCTATAGAGGTTCAAGGACAAGAGACAGCAAACCCACATACCCTAGAGAGATTAAAGGAGAAAAGACCGCTAACCCACATACCCTAGAGAGGTTCAAGGAGAAGAGACAGCTAACCCACATACCCTAGAGAGGTTAAAGGAGAAGCGACAGCTAACCCACATACCCTAGAGAGGTTCAAGGAGAAGAGACCGCTAATCCACATACCCTAGAGAGGTTCAAGGAGAAGAGACCGCTAACACACATACCCTAGAGAGGTTAGAGTTGAGGAGACAGCTAACCCACATACCCTAGAGAGGTTCAAGGAGAAGAGACAGCTAACCCACATACCCTAGAGAGGTTAAAGGAGAGGAGACAGCTAACCCACATACCCTAGAGAGGATAAAGGAGAGGAGACAGCTAACCCACATACCCTAGAGAGGTTCAAGGAGCAGAGACAGCTAACCCACATACCCTAGATAGGTTAAAGGAGAAGAGACAGCTAACCCACATACCCTAGAGAGGTTCAAGGAGAAGAGACAGCTAACCCACATACCCTAGAGAGGTTCAAGGAGAAGAGACCGCTAACCCACATACCCTAGAGAGGTTCAAGGAGAAGAGACAGCTAACCCACATACCCTAGAGAGAGGTTCAAGGAGAAGAGACAGCTAACCCACATACCCTAGAGATGTTAAAGGAGAAGAGACCGCTAACCCACATACCCAAGAGAGGTTAAAGGAGAAGAGACAGCTAACCCACATACCCTAGAGGTTAAAGGAGAAGAGACAGCTAACCCACATAACCTAGAGAGGTTCAAGGAGAAGAGACCGCTAACCCACATACCCTAGAGATGTTAAAGGAGAGGTGACAGCTAACCCACATACACTAGAGTGGTTAAAGGAGAGGTGACAGCTAACCCACATACCCTAGAGAGGTTAAAGGAGAAGAGACAGCTAACCCACATACCCTAGAGAGGTTCAATGAGATGAGACAGCTAACCCACATACCCTAGAGAGGTTCAAGGAGAATAGACAGCTAACCCACATACCCTAGAGAGGTTAAAGGAGAGGAGACAGCTAACCCACATACCCTAGAGAGGATAAAGGTGAGGAGACAGCTAACCCACATACCCTAGAGAGGTTAAAGGAGAGGAGACAGCTAACCCACATACCCTAGAGAGGATAAAGGTGAGGAGACAGCTAACCCACATACCCTAGAGAGGTTCAAGGAGAAGAGACAGCTAACCCACATACCCTAGAGAGGTTAAAGGAGAAGAGACAGCTAACCCACATACCCTAGAGAGGTTCAAGGAGAAGAGACAGCTAACCCACATACCCTAGAGAGGTTCAAGGAGGAGAGACAGCTAACCCACATACCCTAGAGAGGTTCAAGGAGAAGAGACCGCTAACCCACATACCCTAGAGAGGTTCAAGGAGAAGAGACAGCTAACCCACATACCCTAGAGAGAGGTTCAAGGAGAAGAGACAGCTAACCCACATACCCTAGAGAGGTTAAAGGAGAAGAGACAGCTAACCCACATACCCTAGAGAGGTTAAAGGAGAAGAGACAGCTAACCCACATAACCTAGAGAGGTTCAAGGAGAAGAGACCGCTAACCAACATACCCTAGAGAGGTTCAAGGAGAAGAGACAGCGAACCCACATACCCTATAGAGGTTCAAGGAGAAGAGACAGCAAGCCCACATACCCTAGAGAGATTAAAGGAGAAGAGACCGCTAACCCACATACCCTAGAGAGGTTCAAGGAGAAGAGACAGCTAACCCACATACCCTAGAGAGGTTAAAGGAGAAGAGACAGCTAACCCACATACCCTAGAGAGGTTCAAGGAGAGGAGACAGCTAACCCACATACCCTAGAGAGGATAAAGGAGAGGAGACAGCTAACCCACATACCCTAGAGAGGTTAAAGGAGAAGCGACAGCTAACCCACATACCCTAGAGAGGTTCAAGGAGAAGAGACCGCTAATCCACATACCCTAGAGAGGTTCAAGGAGAAGAGACCGCTAACCCACATACCCTAGAGAGGTTCAAGGAGAAGAGACCGCTAATCCACATACCCTAGAGAGGTTCAAGGAGAAGAGACCGCTAACCCACATACCCTAGAGAGGTTAAAGGAGAGGGGACAGCTAACCCACATACCCTAGGGAGGTTAAAGGAGAGGAGACAGCTAACACACATACCCTAGAGAGGTTAGAGTTAAGGAGACAGCTAACCCACATACCCTAGAGAGGTTCAAGGAGGAGAGACAGCTAACCCACATACCCTAGAGAGGTTAAAGGAGAAGAGACAGCTAACCCACATACCCTAGAGAGGTTCAAGGAGAAGAGACAGCTAACCCACATACCCTAGAGAGGTTCAAGGAGAAGAGACAGCTAACCCACATACCCTAGAGAGAGGTTCAAGGAGAAGAGACAGCTAACCCACATACCCTAGAGAGGTTAAAGGAGAAGAGACCGCTAACCCACATACAATAGAGAGGTTCAAGGAGAAGAGACAGCTAACCCACATACCCTAGAGATGTTAAAGGAGAGGTGACAGCTAACCCACATACCCTAGAGAGGTTAAAGGAGAGGTGACAGCTAACCCACATACCCTAGAGAGGTTAAAGGAGAAGAGACAGCTAACCCACATACCCTAGAGAGGTTCAATGAGATGAGACAGCTAACCCACATACCCTAGAGAGGTTCAAGGAGAAGAGACAGCTAACCCACATACCCTAGAGAGGTTCAAGGAGAAGAGACAGCGAACCCACATACCCTATAGAGGTTCAAGGAGAAGAGACAGCAAGCCCACATACCCTAGAGAGATTAAAGGAGAAGAGACCGCTAACCCACATACCCTAGAGAGGTTCAAGGAGAAGAGACAGCTAACCCACATACCCTAGAGAGGTTAAAGGAGAAGAGACAGCTAACCCACATACCCTAGAGAGGTTCAAGGAGAGGAGACAGCTAACCCACATACCCTAGAGAGGTTAAAGGAGAGGAGACAGCTAACCCACATACCCTAGGGAGGTTAAAGGAGAGGAGACAGCTAACACACATACCCTAGAGAGGTTAGAGTTGAGGAGACAGCTAACCCACATACCCTAGAGAGGTTCAAGGAGAAGAGACAGCTAACCCACATACCCTAGAGAGGTTAAAGGAGAGGAGACAGCTAACCCACATACCCTAGAGAGGATAAAGGAGAGGAGACAGCTAACCCACATACCCTAGAGAGGTTCAAGGAGGAGAGACAGCTAACCCACATACCCTAGAGAGGTTAAAGGAGAAGAGACAGCTAACCCACATACCCTAGAGAGGTTCAAGGAGAAGAGACAGCTAACCCACATACCCTAGAGAGGTTCAAGGAGAAGAGACCGCTAACCCACATACCCTAGAGAGGTTCAAGGAGAAGACACAGCTAACCCACATACCCTAGAGAGAGGTTCAAGGAGAAGAGACAGCTAACCCACATACCCTAGAGAGGTTAAAGGAGAGGTGACAGCTAACCCACATACCCTAGAGAGGTTAAAGGAGAGGTGACAGCTAACCCACATACCCTAGAGAGGTTAAAGGAGAAGAGACAGCTAACCCACATACCCTAGAGAGGTTCAAGGAGAAGAGACAGCGAACCCACATACCCTAGAGAGGTTAAAGGAGAAGAGACAGCTAACCCACATACCCTAGAGAGGTTCAAGGAGAGGAGACAGCTAACCCACATACCCTAGAGAGGATAAAGGAGAGGAGACAGCTAACCCTCATACCCTAGAGAGGTTAAAGGAGAGGAGACAGCTAACCCACATACCCTAGGGAGGTTAAAGGAGAGGAGACAGCTAACACACATACCCTAGAGAGGTTAGAGTTGAGGAGACAGCTAACCCACATACCCTAGAGAGGTTCAAGGAGAAGAGACAGCTAACCCACATACCCTAGAGAGGTTAAAGGAGAGGAGACAGCTAACCCACATACCCTAGAGAGGTTAAATGAGAAGAGACCGCTAACCCACATACAATAGAGAGGTTCAAGGAGAAGAGACAGCTAACCCAAATACCCTAGAGAGGTTAAAGGAGAAGAGACAGCTAAACCACATACCCTAGAGAGGTACAAGAGGAAGAGACAGCAAACCCACATACCCTAGAGAGGATAAAGGAGAAGTGACAGCGAACCCACATACCCTGGAGAGGTTAAAGGAGAAGAGACAGCTAACCCACATACCCTAGAGAGGTTCAAGGAGAGAGACAGCTAACCCACATACCCTAGAGAGGTTCAATGAGAAGAGATAGCTAACCTACATACCCTAGAGAGGTTAAAGGAGAGGAGACAGCTAACCCACATACCCTAGAGAGGTTCAATGAGAAGAGAATGCTAATCCACATACCCTAGAGATTTTCAAGGAGAAGAGACAGCTAACCCACATACCCTAGAGAGGTTCAAGGAGAAGAGACAGCTAACCCACATACCCTAGAGAGGTTCAAGGAGAAGCGACAGCTAACCCACATACCCTAGAGAGGTTCAAGGAGAAGAGACAGCTAACCCACATACCCTAGAGAGGTTCAATGAGATGAGACAGCTAACCCACATACCCTAGAGAGGTTCAAGGAGAAGAGACAGCTAACCCACATACCCTAGAGAGGTTCAAGGAGAAGAGACAGCTAACCCACATACCCTAGAGAGGTTAAAGGAGAGGAGCCAGCTAACCCACATACCCTAGAGAGGTTAAATGAGAAGAGACCGCTAACCCACATACAATAGAGAGGTTCAAGGAGAAGAGACAGCTAACCCAAATACCCTAGAGAGGTTAAAGGAGGAGAGACAGCTATCCCACATACCCTAGAGAGGTTCAAGAGGAAGAGACAGCAAACCCACATACCCTAGAGAGGATAAAGGAGAAGTGACAGCGAACCCACATACCCTGGAGAGGTTAAAGGAGAAGAGACAGCTAACCCACATACCCTAGAGAGGTTCAAGGAGAGAGACAGCTAACCCACATACCCTAGAGAGGTTCAAGGAGAAGAGATAGCTAACCCACATACCCTAGAGAGGTTAAAGGAGAGGAGACAGCTAACCCACATACCCTAGAGAGGTTAAAGGAGAAGAGACAGCTAACCCACATACCCTAGAGAGGTTCAAGAGGAAGAGACAGCAAACCCACATACCCTAGAGAGGATAAAGGAGAAGTGACAGCGAACCCACATACCCTAGAGAGGTTCAAGGAGAGAGACAGCTAACCCACATACCCTAGAGAGGTTCAAGGAGAAGAGACAGCTAATCCTCATAGCCTAGAGATGTTCAAGGAGAAGAGACAGCTAACCCACATACCCTAGAGAGGTTCAAGGAGAAGAGACAGCAAACCCACATACCCGAGAGAGATTAAAGGAGAAGAGACCGCTAACCCACATACCCTAGAGAGGTTCAAGGAGAAGAGACAGCTAACCCACATACCCTAGAGAGGTTAAAGGAGAAGCGACAGCTAACCCACATACCCTAGAGAGGTTCAAGGAGAAGAGACCGCTAATCCACATACCCTAGAGAGGTTCAAGGAGAAGAGACCGCTAACACACATACCCTAGAGAGGTTCAAGGAGAAGAGACCGCTAATCCACATACCCTAGAGAGGTTCAAGGAGAAGAGACTGCTAACCCACATACCCTAGAGAGGTTAAAGGAGAGGGGACAGCTAACCCACATACCCCAGGGAGGTTAAAGGAGAGGAGACAGCTAACACACATACCCTAGAGAGGATAGAGTTGAGGAGACAGCTAACCCACATACCCGAGAGAGGTTCAAGGAGAAGAGACAGCTAACCCACATACCCTAGAGAGGTTAAAGGAGAGGAGACAGCTAACCCACATACCCTAGAGAGGATAAAGGAGAGGAGACAGCTAACCCACATACCCTAGAGAGGTTCAAGGAGAAGAGACAGCTAACCCACATACCCTAGAGAGGTTAAAGGAGAAGAGACAGCTAACCCACATACCCTAGAGAGGTTCAAGGAGAAGAGACAGCTAACCCACATACCCTAGAGAGGTTCAAGGAGAAGAGACCGCTAACCCACATACCCTAGAGAGAGGTTCAAGGAGAAGAGACAGCTAACCCACATACCCTAGAGAGGTTAAAGGAGAAGAGACAGCTAACCCACATACCCTGGAGATGTTAAAGGAGAAGAGACCGCTAACCCACATACCCTAGAGAGGTTAAAGGAGAAGAGACAGCTAACCCACATACCCTAGAGGTTAAAGGAGAAGAGACAGCTAACCCACATAACCTAGAGAGGTTCAAGGAGAAGAGACCGCTAACCCACATACCCTAGAGAGGTTCAATGAGATGAGACAGCTAACCCACATACCCTAGAGAGGTTCAAGGAGAAGAGACAGCTAACCCACATACCCTAGAGAGGTTAAAGGAGAGGAGACAGCTAACCCACATACCCTAGAGAGGATAAAGGAGAGGAGACAGCTAACCCACATACCCTAGAGAGGTTCAAGGAGAAGAGACAGCTAACCCACATACCCTAGAGAGGTTAAAGGAGAAGAGACAGCTAACCCACATACCCTAGAGAGGTTCAAGGAGAAGAGACAGCTAACCCACATACCCTAGAGAGGTTCAAGGAGAAGAGACCGCTAACCCACATACCCTAGAGAGGTTCAAGGAGAAGAGACAGCTAACCCACATACCCTAGAGAGCGGTTCAAGGAGAAGAGACAGCTAACCCACATACCCTAGAGAGGTTAAAGGAGAAGAGACAGCTAACCCACATACCCTAGATAGGTTAAAGGAGAAGAGACAGCTAACCCACATACCCTAGAGATGTTAAAGGGAAGAGACCGCTAACCCACATACCCTAGAGAGGTTAAAGGAGAAGAGACAGCTAACCCACATACCCTAGAGGTTAAAGGAGAAGAGACAGCTAACCCACATAACCTAGAGAGGTTCAAGGAGAAGAGACCGCTAACCCACATACCCTAGAGATGTTAAAGGAGAGGTGACAGCTAACCCACATACACTAGAGTGGTTAAAGTAGAGGTGACAGCTAACCCACATACCCTAGAGAGGTTAAAGGAGAAGAGACAGCTAACCCACATACCCTAGAGAGGTTCAATGAGATGAGACAGCTAACCCACATACCCTAGAGAGGTTCAAGGAGAAGAGACAGCTAACCCACATACCCTAGAGAGGTTAAAGGAGAGGAGACAGCTAACCCACATACCCTAGAGAGGATAAAGGAGAGGAGACAGCTAACCCACATACCCTAGAGAGGTTCAAGGAGAAGAGACAGCTAACCCACATACCCTAGAGAGGTTAAAGGAGAAGAGACAGCTAACCCACATACCCTAGAGAGGTTCAAGGAGAAGAGACAGCTAACCCACATACCCTAGAGAGGTTCAAGGAGAAGAGACCGCTAACCCACATACCCTAGAGAGGTTCAAGGAGAAGAGACAGCTAACCCACATACCCTAGAGAGAGGTTAAAGGAGAAGAGACAGCTAACCCACATACCCTAGAGAGGTTAAAGGAGAAGATACAGCTAACCCACATACCCTAGAGAGGTTAAAGGAGAAGAGACAGCTAACCCACATACCCTAGAGATGTTAAAGGAGAAGAGACCGCTAACCCACATACCCTAGAGATGTTAAAGGAGAAGAGACCGCTAACCCACATACCCTAGAGAGGTTAAAGGAGAGGAGACAGCTAACCCACATACCCTAGAGAGGTTAAAGGAGAAGAGACAGCTAACCCACATACCCTAGAGAGGTTCAAGGAGAAGAGACCGCTAACCCACATACCATAGAGAGGTTAAAGGAGAAGAGACAGCTAACCCACATACCCTAGAGAGGTTAAAGGAGAAGAGACAGCTAACCCACATACCCTAGAGAGGATAAAGGAGAGGAGACAGCTAACCCACATACCCTAGAGAGGTTAAAGGAGAAGCGACAGCTAACCCACATACCCTAGAGAGGTTAAAGGAGAAGAGACAGCTAACCCACATACCCTAGAGAGGATAAAGGAGAGGAGACAGCTAACCCACATACCCTAGAGAGGTTAAAGGAGAAGCGACAGCTAACCCACATACCCTAGAGAGGTTCAAGGAGAAGAGACAGCTAATCCACATACCCTAGAGAGGTTCAAGGAGAAGAGACCGCTAACCCACATACCCTAGAGAGGTTCAAGGAGAAGAGACCGCGAATCCACATACCCTAGAGAGGTTCAAGGAGAAGAGACCGCTAACCCACATACCCTAGAGAGGTTAAAGGAGAGGGGACAGCTAACCCACATACCCTAGGGAGGTTAAAGGAGAGGAGACAGCTAACACACATACCCTAGAGAGGTTAAAGGAGAAGAGACAGCTAACCCACATACCCTAGAGAGGTTCAATGAGATGAGACAGCTAACCCACATACCCTAGAGAGGTTCAAGGAGAAGAGACAGCTAACCCACATACCCTAGAGAGGTTAAAGGAGAGGAGACAGCTAACCCACATACCCTAGAGAGGATAAAGGAGAGGAGACAGCTAACCCACATACCCTAGAGAGGTTCAAGGAGAAGAGACAGCTAACCCACATACCCTAGAGAGGTTAAAGGAGAAGAGACAGCTAACCCACATACCCTAGAGAGGTTCAAGGAGAAGAGACAGCTAACCCACATACCCTAGAGAGGTTCAAGGAGAAGAGACCGCTAACCCACATACCCTAGAGAGGTTCAAGGAGAAGAGACAGCTAACCCACATACCCTAGAGAGAGGTTCAAGGAGAAGAGACAGCTAACCCACATACCCTAGAGAGGTTAAAGGAGAAGATACAGCTAACCCACATACCCTAGAGAGGTTAAAGGAGAAGAGACAGCTAACCCACATACCCTAGAGATGTTAAAGGAGAAGAGACCGCTAACCCACATACCCTAGAGATGTTAAAGGAGAAGAGACCGCTAACCCACATACCCTAGAGAGGTTAAAGGAGAAGAGACAGCTAACCCACATACCCTAGAGAGGTTAAAGAAGAAGAGACAGCTAACCCACATAACCTAGAGAGGTTCAAGGAGAAGAGGCCGCTAACCCACAAACCCTAGAGATGTTAAAGGAGAGGTGACAGCTAACCCACATACCCTAGAGAGGTTAAAGGAGAGGTGACAGCTAACCCACATACCCTAGAGAGGTTAAAGGAGAAGAGACAGCTAACCCACATACCCTAGAGAGGTTCAATGAGATGAGACAGCTAACCCACATACCCTAGAGAGGTTCAAGGAGAAGAGACAGCTAACCCACATACCCTAGAGAGGTTCAAGGAGAAGAGACAGCGAACCCACATACCCTATAGAGGTTCAAGGAGAAGAGACAGCAAGCCCACATACCCTAGAGAGATTAAAGGAGAAGAGACCGCTAACCCACATACCCTAGAGAGGTTCAAGGAGAAGAGACAGCTAACCCACATACCCTAGAGAGGTTCAAGGAGAGGAGACAGCTAACCCACATACCCTAGAGAGGTTAAAGGAGAAGCGACAGCTAACCCACATACCCTAGAGAGGTTCAAGGAGAAGAGACCGCTAATCCACATACCCTAGAGAGGTTCAAGGAGAAGAGACCGCTAACCCACATACCCTAGAGAGGTTCAAGGAGAAGAGACCGCTAATCCACATACCCTAGAGAGGTTCAAGGAGAAGAGACCGCTAACCCACATACCCTAGAGAGGTTAAAGGAGAGGGGACAGCTAACCCACATACCCTAGGGAGGTTCAAGGAAAAGAGACAGCTAACCCACATACCCTAGAGAGAGGTTCAAGGAGAAGAGACAGCTAACCCACATACCCTAGAGAGGTTAAAGGAGAAGATACAGCTAACCCACATACCCTAGAGAGGTTAAAGGAGAAGAGACAGCTAACCCACATACCCTAGAGATGTTAAAGGAGAAGAGACCGCTAACCCACATACCCTAGAGATGTTAAAGGAGAAGAGACCGCTAACCCACATACCCTAGTGAGGTTAAAGGAGAAGAGACAGCTAACCCACATACCCTAGAGAGGTTAAAGGAGAAGAGACAGCTAACCCACATAACCTAGAGAGGTTCAAGGAGAAGAGACCGCTAACCCACATACCCTAGAGATGTTAAAGGAGAGGTGACAGCTAACCCACATACCCTAGAGAGGTTAAAGGAGAGGTGACAGCTAACCCACATACCCTAGAGAGGTTAAAGGAGAAGAGACAGCTAACCCACATACCCTAGAGAGGTTCAAAGAGAAGAGACAGCTAACCCACATACCCTAGTGAGGTTCAAGCACATTTCTGCAGCATTAGTAACGATCATGTTGATGATATCATTCCTGTGCTGTTTGTATCTACCCTGGTAGGTTGACTGATAAACTGAACCAGGTTACAGGCACTAGTTACAGTTTTATTTTTTTTCCTGAGTGGGCAGCTTGATGAAAGCCAGTCAATATTTAAATCACCCAGAAAATATACCTCTCTGATATCACATTCATTATCAAGCATTTCACACGTTATCCAGATACTGACTGTTAACACTTGGTGGTCTATAGCAGCTTCCCACCAGAATGGGCTTTAGGTGAGGCAGATGAATCTGTAGTGTTACTTCAACAGTATTTACCATGAGATCCTCTCTAAGCTTTACAGTAATGTGGTTCTGAAAAAAAACGCAACACCTCCACCTTTGGAATTTCTGCTTTTCTGTAGATGTTATAACCATGTAATGCTACCACTGAATCTTCAAAAGTATTATCTGAGTGAGTTTCAGAGATATCAATGTCATCCGTTACTAGCAAGTTATTGACCTCATGGACCTTGTTTCTCAGGCTACATATGTTAATATGGGCTATTTTTTTGCACTTTCCTGGTTGCTTGACTGTTTTTAATGATTTACTGGGAAGCTTATCAGAGGCAGACTTTACTCATGTTATTTACTTTGGAGCTGATAGTGCAGGGTGAGCAGCACAGAGTGGTCTTCCTACTACTGCACACCGCCTCAGTGCTAACAGTGTAACTCTGGTTCATAGGCTCATGATTACATATAACCTCCATATGTCTATCCTTATTAATATGTATCAGCTCCATATTTATCAGCTCACAGTAATTTAATCTTCATCCTGAAGAAGACGCAATGATGCCGAAACGTTGATGGTTTTTTTTTTATCCAATAAATGACTGGGAGGTTATGCATGTGGACTGTGCGACTCTCTTAGTTTTTATAGTTTACAGTTTGTTTACTGTTAGTCTGCACCTCGACACTAAATGATTTTCTCTGGGTGTGCGCCAGCTCGTGATTTTTATAAGACTATGATGAAATGAAAAGGAAACACAGCTATGTCTTCAGGAGCATTACTAAAAATGTTTTGTCAACACAGAGAGATTCACTTAGGATGCTAGGCAGGCTTGTGTGTGTCGCTGTGTCCCTCCCTCCCTCCCTCCCCCCTCCCTCCCTCCCTCCCTCCCTCCCTCCCTCCCCCCCCTCCCTCCCTCCCTCCCTCCTCCTTCCTTCCCCTTCCTTCCTTCCTTCCTTTCCTCCTTCCTTCCTTCCTTCCTTCCTTCCCTTCCCTCCTCCCTCCCTCCTTCCACCCTTCCTTCCTTCCCTCCCTCCCTCCCTCCCCCTCCTTCCCTTCCTCCCTCCCTCCCTCCCTCCCTCCCTTCCTTCCTTCCTTCCTTCCTTCCTCCTTCCTTTCCACCCTTCCTTCCTTCCTTCATTCCTTTCCTTCCTTCCTCCCTCCCTCCCTCCCTCACTCCCTTCCTTCCTTCCTTCCTTCCTTCCTTCCTTCCTTCCTTCCATCCTCCCTCCCTCCCTCCCTCCCCCCTCCCTCTGCCTCCCTCCTCCCCCCCTCTGTTCTGTTCTCTCCATGTGTAGAGGACAGCAGATTGAGATGTGTTCTGAGGCATTCCGTTCGGTGCGCCACTTGTCGTGGGCCAGGTGGCAGAGGGTCACAGGGGGCGTAGGGACGGGCACAGATGGCAGCACAGGTGTGGTGATACCACCACATCAAGCACAGCCGTTTCCCCGTCTAAACACACTCTGCTGTGTGTCCATCACAACGCCACACACACCACACACACACACACACACACCTACACACACACACACACCTACACACACACACAGGAAGGCACACACACACACACTACACACACACACACCTACACACACACACACACACACACACACACACACACACACACACAGGAAGGAAGCACACACACACACAGGAATGCACACACACACACACACACACGCACACACACACACACACACACACACAGGAAGGCACACACACACACAAGAAGGCACACACACACACACAAGAAGGCACACAAACACAAGTGGTCAGGCATGCACACATGCACATACACACACACCCCACACACACACACACACTCAAACACACTCAAATACAAACACCCCACACACACACTCAAACACACACCCACACACATACACAGTGCAAACAACCTCTTCAACAGATATCACAGTGAAGGACATTTGGCCATGAACAATTCTTCAGACGGTTCACAGATATCAGACTAGAAGGACACTACTTCTTCAGACGGTTCAGAGATATCAGACCAGCAGGACACTACTTCTTCTAAAGTAGTGCACTACAGCCCTATAGACCCTGGCCTAAAGTAGCGCACTACTACCCTATAGGTCCTGGTCTAAAGTAGTGCACTACTACCCTATAGACCCTGGCCTAAAGTAGTGCCTTACTACCCTATAGGTCCTGGTCTAAAGTAGTGCACTACTACCCTATAGACCCTGGTCTAAAGTAGTGCACTACTACCCTATAGACCCTGGCCTAAAGTAGTGCACTACTACCCTATAGACCCTGGCCTAAAGTAGTGCACGACTACCCTATAGGTCCTGGTCTAAAGTAGTGCCTTACTACCCTATAGGTCCTGGTCTAAAGTAGTGCACTACTACCCTATAGACCCTGGTCTAAAGTAGCGCACTACAGCCCTATAGACCCTGATCTAAAGTAGCGCACTACAGCCCTATAGACCCTGGCCTAAAGTAGCGCACTACAGCCCTATAGAACCTGGTCTAAAGTAGTGCACTACTACCCTATAGACCCTGGTCTAAAGTAGCGCACTACAGCCCTATAGACCCTGGCCTAAAGTAGCGCACTACAGCCCTATAGACCCTGGCCTAAAGTAGTGCACTACTACCCTATAGACCCTGGTCTAAAGTAGTGCACTACAGCCCTATAGACCCTGGCCTAAAGTAGCGCACTACAGCCCTATAGACCCTGGAATAAAGTAGTGCACTACTACCCTAGAGACCCTGTTCTAAAGTAGCGCACTACAGCCCTATAGACCCTGGTCTAATGTAGACTACAGCCCTATAGACCATGGCCTAAAGTAGTGCACTACTACCCTATAGACCTTGGCCTAAAGTAGTGCACTACTACCCCATAGACCCTGGTCTAAAGTAGTGCACTACTACCCTATAGGACCTGGTCTAAAGTAGTGCACTACTACCCTATAGACCCTGGTCTAAAGTAGCGCACTACAGCCCTATAGACCCTGACCTAAAGTAGCGCACTACAGCCCTATAGACCCTGGCCTAAAGTAGTGCACTACTACCCTATAGACCCTGGCCTAAAGTAGCGCACTACAGCCCTATAGACCCTGGCCTAAAGTAGCGCACTACTACCCCATAGACCCTGGCCTAAAGTAGTGCACTACTACCCTATAGACCCTGGCCTAAAGTAGTGCACTACTACCCCATAGACCCTGGTCTAAAGTAGCGCACTACAGCCCTATAGACCCTGGTCTAAAGTAGTGCACTACTACCCCATAGACCCTGGCCTAAAGTAGTGCACTACCCTATAGACCCTGGCCTAAAGTAGTGCACTACTACCCCATAGACCCTGGTCTAAAGTAGCGCACTACAGCCCTATAGACCCTGGTCTAAAGTAGTGCACTACTACCCCATAGACCCTGGCCTAAAGTAGTGCACTACTACCCTATAGATCCTGGCCTAAAGTAGTGCACTACTACCCCATAGACCCTGGTCTAAAGTAGCGCACTACAGCCCTATAGACCCTGGCCTAAAGTAGTGCACTACTACCCCATAGACCCTGGTCTAAAGTAGCGCACTACAGCCCTATAGACCCTGGTCTAAAGTAGTGCACTACTACCCTATAGACCCTGGTCTAAAGTAGTGCACTATAACTAGTGCACTAAACAGGTATTGTGTTGCCATTTCAGACACATACAATGGGACAGTAAGACCACCAGGTTGAGTTGGGGAATTTTTATTGCGTCAAATCTTTGTTCTATCGTTTTCCCTCCCTCCCTCCCTCCCTCCCTCCCTCCCTCCCCTCCCTCCCTCCCTCCCTCCCTCCCTCCCTCCCTCCCTCCCACCCCTATCCATCCCCCTCTCTCCCTCCCTCCCTCCCTCCCTCCCTCCCTCCCTCCCTCCCTCCCTCCCACCCTATCCATCCCCCCTCTCTCCCTCCCTCCCTCCCTCCCTCCCACCCTATCCATCCCCCCTCTCTCCCTCCCTCCCTCCCTCCCTCCCTCCCTCCCTCTCACCCCTATCCATCCCTCCCTCCCTCCCTCCCTCCCTCCCTCCCACCCCTATCCATCCCCCCCCTCCCTCCCTCCCTCCCTCCCTCCCTCCCTCCCTCCCTCCTCCCTCCCTCCCTCCCTCCCACCCCTATCCATCCCCCCTTTCCCTCCCTCCCTCCCTCCCTTCCCTCCCTCCCACCCCTATCCATCCCCCTCTCTCCCTCCCTCCCTCCCTCCCTCCCTCCCTCCACCCCTATCCATCCCCCTCTCTCCCTCCCT
>NC_056441.1:3592765-3595265 GCF_018296145.1 Oncorhynchus tshawytscha | reverse complement strand
TGAACCTTATTGACAAACTGACCTGTATCTGAACCTTATTAACAAACTGACCTGTATCTGAACCTTATTGACAAACTGACCTGTATCTGAACCTTATTAACACACTGACCTGTATCTGAACCTTATTAACACACTGACCTGTATCTGAACCTTATTGACAAACTGACCTGTATCTGAACCTTATTGACAAACTGACCTGTATCTGAACCTTATTAACAAACTGACCTGTATCTGAACCTTATTAACAAACTGACCTGTATCTTTACCTTATTAACAAACTGACCTGTATCTGAACCTTATTAACACACTGACCTGTATCTGAACCTTATTAACACACTGACCTGTATCTGAACCTTATTAACACACTGACCTGTATCTGAACCTTATTAACACACTGACCTGTATCTGAACCTTGGCAATAGTCTATGATTGCTAGTGACAGCTATTAAGAAAATGTTCTACATAATCATATCTATTTGATTTTCCTGTCTTGTTAGTTGAATGCACTTTAGTAAGGCTAAACAGATATGAGCTTCTGAATGAATAAAATGTACATTTTAAATACAAAAACAAGTGAATTGCCAATCGCTAGAATTGGACGAGAGTTCAACAGGCTTCCCATAACAACACATAAGTGTTTCTACGATCCTTAACCGTTGAAGTTTGTAAGCAGAGGGGTGATGGTGGCTATCCAATTAGCTCTATAATTAAGCAAATCACAAGGAAATGTGAATTATACAGACCAATTTATTCCCCGCGCACCAAATGGCACCCTATCCCCTATATAGCCCATTGGGCCCTCGTCAAAAGTAGGGCACTATATTGGTTAATAGGTTGCCATTTGGATGCAGTCTACTTAATGACACTCAATGAACATAAACAATAACAGAAAAGCTCATGTTTATGAAAATCTAAAAAAAAATTATATTTCATCAGTTACATTTTAATTTATTTATATTATATTTATTTTAATAGGAACAAATTCCTACTTACAATAACGACTCATCCCAGGACAACGCCGTGCCAATTGTGAGCCGCCCTAAGGACCTCCCAAATCAAGGCCGGATGTGATGCAACCTGGATTCAAACCAAGTACCGCGGCGACGCCCTCTTGCACTGACATGCGGTGTGTTAGACCACTGTACCACTCAGAATACTCAGAAGATATTACATGGTATCCCTTTAGATATAGTGATCCTTCTTATAATGAATCATCAACAACGAACAACAATACGCACAAAACATGTAAAGTATTGGTCCCATGCTCCATGAGCTGAAATAAAAGATCACAGACATTTTGCTTAGGCACAAAAATGTGCTCTCAAGTTTTAGAGATCCTTTTTAGCGATCGTTTCTCCTTTGCCAAGATAATCTATCCACCTGACAGGTGTGGCATATCAAGAAGCTGATTAAACAGCATTATAAACTGGGTGGTTCGAGGCCTGAATGCTGATTGGCTGACAGACGTGGTACACCATGGGTATTTTACTAATTACGTTGGTAACCAGTTTATAATAGCAATAAGACACATCGGGGGTTTGTGGTACAAGGCCAATATACAACGACTAAGGGCTGTGTCCAGGCATTCAGCGTTGTGACGTGCATAAGAACAGCCCTTAGCCGTGGAATACTGGCCATATACCACACCTCCTCGGTCATTATTGCTTAATTATCATTACAAAAGTGCACCTTGTGCTGGGGACAATGAAATGTGTAGTTTCTCTAAAAGGTGTAGTTTTGTCAAACAACGCAATGCTACAGATGTCTCAAGTTTTGAGGTAGTGTGCAATTCTCATGCTGACTTCAGGAATGTCCACCAGAGCCATTGCCAGAGAATTGAACGTTAATTTCTCTACCATAAGCCGCCTCCAACGTTGTTTTAGAGAATTTGACAGCAAGTCAAACAATCACAGACCACTTCTATGGCATTGTGTGGGCGAGCAATTTTCTGATGTCAACGTTGGGAACAGAGTGCCCCATGGTGGCAATGGGGTTATGGTATGGGCAGGCATAAACTACGGACAACAAACACATTTGCATTTTATCGATGGCAATATGAATGCACGGAGATACCGTGACAAGATCTTGAGGCCCACTGTCGTGCCATTCATCCAACGCGATCACCTCATCTTTCAGCATGATAATGCACGGCCCCATGTCCCCAACATCTGAAAGCTGAAAATGTCCCAGATTCTTCCATGGCCTGCATACTCACCAGACATGTCACCCTTTGAGCATGTTTGGGATGCTCTGGATCGACATTGCACAGCCATTGAAGAAGAGTGGGACAACATTCCACAGGTCACAATCAACAACCTGATCAACTATATGCTGCATGAGGTAAAGGGTGGTCACACCAGATACGGACTGGTTTTCTGATCCACGTCCCTACTTTTTTTGTTGTAAAGGTATCTGTGACCAACAGATGCATATCTGTATTCCCAGTCGTGAAATCCATAGATTAGGGCCTAATAAATTAATTTTAATTGACTGATTTCTG
>NC_056441.1:3567765-3585265 GCF_018296145.1 Oncorhynchus tshawytscha | reverse complement strand
TCTATTAAACCATCGTCTCCACCTCCTCCTCCTCCTCTATTAAACCATCGTCTCCACCTCCTCCTCCTCCTCTATTAAACCATCGTCTCCACCTCCTCCTCCTCCTCTATTAAACCATCGTCTCCACCTCCTCCTCCTCTATTAAACCATCGTCTCCACCTCCTCCTCCTCCTCTATTAAACCATCGTCTCTACCTCCTCCTCCTCCTCTATTAAACCATCGTCTCCCCTCCTTCACCTCTATTAAACCATCGTCTCCACCTCCTCCTCCTCCATTAAACCATCGTCTCCACCTCCTCCTCCTCTATTAAACCATCGTCTCCACCTCCTCCTCCTCCTCTATTAAACCACTGTCTCCACCTCCTCCTCCTCTATTAAACCACTGTCTCCACCTCCTCCTCCTCTATTAAACCATCGTCTCTACCTCCTCCTCCTCCTCTATTAAACCATCGTCTCCCTCCTTCACCTCTATTAAACCACTGTCTCCACCTCCTCCTCCTCTATTAAACCATCGTCTCCACCTCCTCCTCCTCTATTAAACTACCGTCTCCACCTCCTCCTCCTCTATTAAACCATCGTCTCCACCTCCTCCTCCTCTATTAAACCACTGTCTCCACCTCCTCCTCCTCTATTAAACTACCGTCTCCACCTCCTCCTCCTCTATTAAACCATCGTCTCCACCTCCTCCACCTCCTTCACCTCTATTAAACCATCGTCTCCCCTCCTTCACCTCTATTAAACCACTGTCTCCACCTCCTCTATTAAACTACCGTCTCCACCTCCTCCTCCTCTATTAAACCATCGTCTCCACCTCCTCCTCCTCTATTAAACCACTGTCTCCACCTCCTCCTCCTCCTCTATTAAACCATCGTCTCCACCTCCTCCTCCTCTATTAAACCATCGTCTCCACCTCCTCCTCCTCTATTAAACCACTGTCTCCACCTCCTCCTCCTCCTCTATTAAACCATCGTCTCCACCTCCTCCTCCTCTATTAAACCATCGTCTCCACCTCCTCCTCCTCTATTAAACCATCGTCTCCACCTCCTCCTCCTCCTCTATTAAACCATCGTCTCCACCTCCTCCTCCTCCTCTATTAAACCATCGTCTCCACCTCCTCCTCCTCCTCTATTAAACCATCGTCTCCACCTCCTCCTCCGCTATTAAACCATCGTCTCCACCTCCTCCTCCTCCTCCTCTATTAAACCATCGTCTCCACCTTCATCTCTACGAAACCACCTCCTCCGCCTCCACCTCCTCCACCTCCTCCTCCACCTCCTTCTCCTCCTCCTCCACCTCCTCCTCCTACCCACACCTTCATCTCTACGAAACCACCTCCACCTCCCCCACCTCCTCCCCCACCTCCTCCACCACCTCCTCCTCCACCTCCTTCTCCTCCACCTCCCCCTACTACCCACCCCTTCATCTTTACAAAACCACCCCCCTCCTCCTCCTTCCTTCTCCTCCTTCTCCTCCACCTCCTTTTCCTCCTCCTACCCACCCCTTCATCTCTACGAAACCACCCCTCCTCCTCCTCCTCCTCCTCCTCCACGTCCTCCTCCTTTTCCTCCTCCTACCCACCCCTTCATCTCTACGAAACCACCACCTCCTCCTTCTCCTGCAACTCCTCCTCCTCCCCACCCCATTCATCTCTATGAAATTGCCTCCTCCTCGTCCACCTCCTCCTCCAAATCCTTCTCCACCGCCTCCTCCACCTCCCCCTTCTCCTCCTCCTCCTCCTCCTCCTCCTCCTCCTCCTCCTCCTCCTCCTACCTACACCATCTCTACGAAACGACCTCCTCCACCTCCACCTCCTCCGCCTCCAGCTCCGCCTCCACCACCTCCTCCTCCTCCTCCTCCTACTACCCACCCTTTCATCTCTACAAAACCACCCCCTCCTCCTCCTCCTCCTCCACCTCCTCCTCCTTTTCCTCCTCCTACTCACCCCTAAATCTCTACGAAACCACCCCCCCTCCTCCTCCTCCTTCTCCTTCACCTCCTCCTCCTCCCTTTCCTCCTCCTACCCACCCCTTCATCTCTACGAAACCAACCCCTCCTCCTCCTCTATTAAACCATCGTCTCCACCTCCTCCTCCTCTATTAAACCACCGTCTCCACCTCCTCCTCCTCTATTAAACCATCGTCTCCACCTCCTCCTCCTCTATTAAACCATCGTCTCCACCTCCTCCTCCTCTATTAAACCATCGTCTCCACCTCCTCCTCCTCTATTAAACCACTGTCTCCACCTCCTCCTCCTCTATTAAACCATCGTCTCCACCTCCTCCTCCTCCTCTATTAAACCACTGTCTCCACCTCCTCCTCCTCTATTAAACCATCGTCTCCTCCTCCTCCACCTCCTCCTCCTTTTCCGAATTCCTACTCACCCCTAAATCTCTACGAAACCACCCCCTCCTCCTCCTGCTTCTCCTCCTCCTCCTCCTCCCTTTCCTCCTCCTACCCACTCCTTCATCTCTACAAAACCACCCCCTCTCCTCCTCCTTCTCCTTCACCTCCTCCCTTTCCTCCTCCTACCCACCCCTTCATCTCTACGAAACCAACCCCTCCTCCTCCTCTATAAAACCATCGTCTCCACCTCCTCCTCCTCTATTAAACTACCGTCTCCACCTCCTCCTCCTCTATTAAACCATCGTCTCCACCTCCTCCTCCTCCTCTATTAAACCATCGTCTCCACCTCCTCCTCCTCCTCTATTAAACCATCGTCTCCACCTCCTCCTCCTCCTCTATTAAACCATCGTCTCCACCTCCTCCTCCTCCTCTATTAAACCATCGTCTCCACCTCCTCCTCCTCTATTAAACCACCGTCTCCACCTCCTCCTCCTCTATTAAACCATCGTCTCCACCTCCTCCTCCTCTATTAAACCATCGTCTCCACCTCCTCCTCCTCTATTAAACCATCGTCTCCACCTCCTCCTCCTCTATTAAACCACTGTCTCCACCTCCTCCTCCTCTATTAAACCATCGTCTCCACCTCCTCCTCCTCCTCTATTAAACCACTGTCTCCACCTCCTCCTCCTCTATTAAACCATCGTCTCCTCCTCCTCCACCTCCTCCTCCTTTTCCGAATTCCTACTCACCCCTAAATCTCTACGAAACCACCCCCTCCTCCTCCTGCTTCTCCTCCTCCTCCTCCTCCCTTTCCTCCTCCTACCCACTCCTTCATCTCTACAAAACCACCCCCTCTCCTCCTCCTTCTCCTTCACCTCCTCCCTTTCCTCCTCCTACCCACCCCTTCATCTCTACGAAACCAACCCCTCCTCCTCCTCTATAAAACCATCGTCTCCACCTCCTCCTCCTCTATTAAACTACCGTCTCCACCTCCTCCTCCTCTATTAAACCATCGTCTCCACCTCCTCCTCCTCCTCTATTAAACCATCGTCTCCACCTCCTCCTCCTCCTCTATTAAACCATCGTCTCCACCTCCTCCTCCTCTATTAAACCATCGTCTCCACCTCCTCCTCCTCCTCTATTAAACCATCGTCTCCACCTCCTCCTCCTCCTCCATTAAACCATCGTCTCCACCTCCTCCTCCTCTATTAAACCACCGTCTCCACCTCCTCCTCCTCCATTAAACCATCGTCTCCACCTCCTCCTCCTCTATTAAACCATCGTCTCCACCTCCTCCTCCTCCTCTATTAAACCATCGTCTCCACCTCCTCCTCCTCCTCTATTAAACCATCGTCTCCACCTCCTCCTCCTCCTCTATTAAACCATCGTCTCCACCTCCTCCTCCTCTATTAAACCATCGTCTCCACCTCCTCCTCCTCCTCTATTAAACCATCGTCTCCACCTCCTCCTCCTCCTCTATTAAACCATCGTCTCCACCTCCTCCTCCTCTATTAAACCATCGTCTCCACCTCCTCCTCCTCTATTAAACCCCCATCTCCACCTCCTTCACCTCTATTAAACCCCCATCTCTCTGTCATCCCCTGTTCCCTCCCTCTGTCCGGCTTTGATCAGCCATTCTTCACACTCCTTCGCTGATACCTCGGTATCAAGGAGACGACACATCCTTGGTCCTCCCCCTTTTCCCTACTCCTCATCCCTCCCTCCTTCCCTCCCACTAGCTTCAACTTTTCCTTCCTTCCATCTCTGTCCCAATGCATTACTTTTCCCGTCCTGTCCCTCCCTCTCCCCTACTACCCTTGTCCCCTTACCTCCTTGCAAATTTCAAAAACTCTAAAACCATGCATTCTGAGACATCATGTAGGGACCCTCCAGTTCGGGACCTGCCTGTTCTGTTTGTCAGTTATCTGATGTAACCTGTAAAATACAGTATATACATGTGATATGAGTAATGCACACAAAACTAAATAAAGGAACGAAAAATAAAATCAAATAAGATTATATTTCTATGTTCAAACTCAGAACATTTTCTTGGCTTACATTTTTTTTCCTAACGACTAGAAGCGAGGCGGCCCTCTCTGTCGGCTCAAACCCCCTTCTACATCTGGTATTTACTTCTCAGTGATGAAACAATTAATGTTGGACACGTGTGTGTGTGTGTGTGTGTGTGTGTGTGTGTGTGTGTGTGTGTGTGTGTGTGTGTGTGTGTGTGTGTGTGTGTGTGTGTGTAACTACTGGATCGACCTTGTGTGTTCAGCTGAACACTAACGTGAGCAGTTGTAGTGACAGGCCTCTAGTACAATATGCTGATAACCCCATCCTACAGTAATGAAACACACAGTTACACACACACACACACACACACACACACACACACACACACACACACAGTCACACATGCACACACAGTTACACACACACACAGTTACACACACACAGTCACACATGCACAGACAGTTACACACACACACAGTTACACACACACACACAGTTACACACACAGTTACACACACACACCCATGCTCGCAGGAAGACAAGCACAAAGTCACACACACACACACACGGACAGACACACGCATGGTTGTCCCTGTTTAAAGCAAGTGAAAAGGCTGATTTCTTTGTCACGACAGAGTGTGTACGGCTGCATTCACATAGGCTGTTTGTAATAGGTGAATTACCTTGTCTATGTAGTAGCCTTTATTCATTACCTGAACGGCCTTGCTTTAGTGCGTAGGGCGCCGTCCATTGTGCTGATACAGCACAGAGGAGATAGGCTATAGATTATCTGCGCCAACCTGTCACTTAAAAAGCACTCAATCAATGGTCTCGGGGTCTCAGCGTTGGGACTTTATGTTTATTGTGGTACAGTGTGACATAAGCAGAATTCAACTAGATGAAAAGTATGTGGACACCTACTCGTCGAACATCTCATTCCAAAATCACAGGCATTAATATTAAGTTGGTTCCCCTTTCGCTGCTATAACAGCCTCCACTCTTCTAGGAAGGCTTTCCACTAGATGTTGGAACATTGCTGTGTTGATTTGATTCCATTCATCCACAAGAGCATTAGATCCGGCGTATTAGGCCTAGCAGTTGGTGTTCCTATTCAACCCAAATGTGTTGGATGGGGTTGAGGTCAGGGCTCTGTGCAGGCCAGTCAAGTTCTTCCACACCATCTCGACAAACTGGAACTAAGGGGGCCAATAGCCTGAACCATAAAAAACAGCCCAAGACCATTATTCCTCCTTCACCAAAATAAGAATGCAGGCGGGTAACTCCTGGATTCCGCCAAGCTCAGATTCGTCCCAGATGGTGAAGTGTGATTCATCACTCCTGAGAACGCGCTTCCACTTCCCCAGAATCCAATGGAGGCGAGCTTCACACCACTTCAGCCGACTCTTGGCATTGCGCATGGTGATCTTAGGCTGGTGTGCGGCTGCTCGGCCATGGAAACCCATTTCATGAAGCTCCCGATGAACAGTTCTTGTGCTGACGTTGCTTCCAGAGGCAGTTTAGAATCTGTAGTGAGTGTACTGCGGTCCCGTTCTGTGAACATGTGTGGCCTACCACTTCGCGGCTGAGCCGTTGTTGCTCCTAGACGTTTCCACTTCACAATAACAGCACTTAACACAATTAACTGGGGCAGCTCTAGCAGGACAGAAATGTGACGAACTGACTTGTTGGAAAGGTGGCATCCTATGACGGTGCCACGTTGACGGTGCCATTCTACTGTCAATGTTTGTCTATGGAGATAGCATGGCAGTGTGTTTTCGGTTTTACACACCTGTCGGTCAACAGGTGTAGCTGAAATATCCAAATCCACTCATTTGAATGGGTGTCCACATACTTTTGTATTTGTAATTCCAATGCAAGAGCCTCCCAAAATTGCACCCCATCACCGATTTCAACGGTACTTTAGTCACTTACTGATGGCAGGGTGAAGTTCCAGCTCTCTTCAGACAGTAGCTACCCAAACCAGGCCTATCTGAAATAAGAAAATGATCAATGAAACCTCCAGATAGCCTGTGATTGTTCTGATAGATGCCTCCGAAGTAGATTTCTAATATAATAGATAAACACAGGGCAACTCAGTTTTTTTCCCCCAGGCAAAACGCGGGAAAATTAAACAGGTGTTTTCTGGGTCACTAATCTGGCAACCTGATCTCCTAGACTAGACGTAATGGTAAAACAACTTGTGTCTCGTTCTGTGTGCCAACCTGATCTCCTAGACTAGACGTAATGGTGCACCAGGGTAAAACAACTTGTGTCTCGTTCTGTGTGCCAACCTGATCTCCTAGACTAGACGTAATGGTGCACCAGGGTAAAACAACTTGTGTCTCGTTCTGTGTGCCAACCTGATCTCCTAGCCTAGACGTAAAATAGTAAATTAAATTCCAAAACACTGAAATAAGTATGTTAACAAACGTCTGATATGGTTACATAAGACAGTATTTCTGAAGTAAATCTCTATGTTTTATGTAAATGATCAGTGTCCTTAAAACTGGCCTCTTTCTTGTATTTCAAAGACGATGGAACAAAAATAATAAAACAATAGAAATGCTTGTTTTTTGATTATATTAACTTTTACCAGATCTAATGTGTTATATTATATATATTATTATACTACATTACCTTCACATTTCCACAAAACTTATTTCAAATGGTGCCAAGAATATGCATGTGAAAATTTTAAAAAAGGGCTTGTTGTAGAAAACCTGTCCCTACGGTACTGCCCAGGGACACAGTGGAAAACCTGGCCCTACGGTACTGCCCAGGGACAGAGAGGAAAACCTGTCCCTACGGTAGTGCCCAGGGACACAGTGGAAAACCTGTCCCTACGGTACTGCCCAGGGACACAGTGGAAAACCTGTCCCTACGGTACTGCCCAGGGACAGAGAGGAAAACCTGGCCCTACGGTACTGCCCAGGGACACAGTGGGAAACCTGGCCCTACGGTACTGCCCAGGGACACAGTGGAAAACCTGGCCCTACGGTACTGCCCAGGGACAGAGAGGAAAACCTGGCCCTACGGTACTGCCCAGGGACAGAGAGGAAAACCTGTCCCTATGATACTGCCCAGGGACACAGTGGAAAACCTGTCACACAGTGGAAAACCTGTCACTACGGTACTGCCCAGGGACAGAGAGGAAAACCTGTCCCTACGGTACTGCCCAGGGACACAGTGGAAAACCTGTCCCTACGGTACTGCCCAGGGACACAGTGGAAAACCTGTCCCTACGGTACTGCCCAGGGACAGAGAGGAAAACCTGGCCCTACGGTACTGCCCAGGGACACAGTGGAAAACCTGTCCCTACGGTACTGCCCAGGGACACAGTGGAAAACCTGTCCCTACGGTACTGCCCAGGGACACAGTGGAAAACCTGTCCCTACGGTACTGCCCAGGGACACAGTGGAAAACCTGTCCCTACGGTACTGCCCAGGGACACAGTGGAAAACCTGTCACTACGGTACTGCCCAGGGACAGAGAGGAAAACCTGGCCCTACGGTACTGCCCAGGGACACAGTGGAAAACCTGTCACTACGGTACTGCCCAGGGACAGAGAGGAAAACCTGGCCCTATGGGTACTGCCCAGGGACACAGTGGAAAACCTGTCCCTACGGTACTGCCCAGGGACACAGTGGAAAACCTGGCCCTATGGTACTGCCCAGGGACAGAGAGGAAAACCTGGCCCTACGGTACTGCCCAGGGACAGAGAGGAAAACCTGTCCCTACGGTACTGCCCAGGGACAGAGAGGAAATCCTGGCCCTACGGTACTGCCCAGGGACACAGTGGAAAACCTGGCCCTACGGTACTGCCGAGGGACAGAGAGGGAAACCTGTCCCTATGGTACTGCCCAGGGACACAGTGGAAAACCTGGCCCTACGGTACTGCCCAGGGACACAGTGGAAAACCTGTCCCTACGGTACTGCCCAGGGACAGAGAGGAAAACCTGTCCCTACGGTACTGCCCAGGGACAGAGAGGAAAACCTGGCCCTACGGTACTGCCCAGGGACACAGTGGAAAACCTGTCCCTACGGTACTGCCCAGGGACACAGTGGAAAACCTGTCCCTACGGTACTGTCCAGGGACATGGCGTCTGGCTTGACGTTCTTGGACCCTGGCCGGTAGGAGAGGGAGAAGTTGAACCGGGTGAACAGCAGGGCCCATCTCGCTTGCCTGGAGTTGAGGCGCTTGCCAGTACGGTGATACCTCAGATTTTTGTGGTCAGTCCACACAATGAACTGATGATCCCGACCCTTCTAGCCAGTGCCTCCATTCTTGCAACACCATCTTCTCCATGAGAAGCTCCCGATTCCCTACATCATAGTTCCTCTTCGTGGCATTGAGGTTGTAGGAGAAGAAGGAGCAGGGATGCAGCTTAATGTCCAGGGCAGAACGTTGGGACATGACCTTACCCACTCTGACATCCGAAGAATCGGCCTTCACCATGAACTGATGGGAGGGGCCAGGATGAACCAATATAGGAGTAGTGGTGAAGCAATGTTTGAGGTCCCGGAACGCCTGGTCAGCGGCAGAGTGAACTCTGCCTTGGTGAGTACAGACAGGGGGAAAGACAGGGTTCCCTGTAACCCCAGATAAAGCGGAAATGAAATTTGGAAAACCTCAGGAAGCATTTCAGCTGCACCTTCCAAGCAGATATGATGTAGCCCAGAAAGGGGATGGTGGATCGATGGAAATCGCACTTTTCGGCCTTAAAAAACAGCTGGTTCTCCAGAAGGCGTTGAAGAACCTGTCGCACGTGTTCTTGGGAGGAGACATCAATCATTCACCAGGTGCGTTGGTGAGGCCAAAGGGCATGACCAGATATTCATAGTGGCCGCTGGCCATGTTGAAGGCGGTCTTCCACTCATCGCCCTCCTGTATCCGTAGGCGTTTCTTATATCCAGCTTTGAGAAAACAGTTGCGGCTCGAAGGCGAATGAGTGGTAGCGAATAATGGTTCATCGCAGTAATGTCATTGAGTCCCCGGAAGTCAAAACATGGGTCTGGTCCTTTTTCTCCATGACGAATAACCCTGCACCTGGGGAAAGGAATAGGGAAGGATATATACTGTTTCTAGGGAGTCCCCCGATGAAGGTCTCCATAGCCTTGGTATCTGGTCCCGTTTTCTCCACGGAGAATAACCCTGCGCCAGGGGAGAGGAATAGGGAAGGATATATACTGCTTCTAGGGAGTCCCCCGATGAAGGTCTCCATAGCCTTGGTATCTGGTCCGGTTTTCTCCACGGAGAATAACCCTGCGCCAGGGGAGAGGAATAGGGAAGGATATATACTGCTTCTAGGGAGTCCCCCGATGAAGGTCTCCATAGCCTTGGTATCTGGTCCCGTTTTCTCCACAGAGAATAACCCTGCGCCAGGGGAGAGGAATAGGGAAGGATATATACAGCTTCTAGGGAGTCCCCTGATGAAGGTCTCCATAGCCTTGGTATCTGGTCCCGTTTTCTCTTTTAGAGGTTCTCCTTTCTAACTCCGGTTCCGGGTCATGGAGTTGTACCTCTGTAGCCACTGTCTCCAAACATTCCACTTTAGTTGAATAGGTATCCATTTTTGCAATGAGCACTGCCAGTGATTCATTTACCGGGTTAATTGCAAATCGAGGGCAGAGGTGTAGTAGCAGGCAGCTCTTTCTGCTGTCAGGTGTTGAGAGACGGTGAATTGTAGACAAATTCCAGCTGCTGGAGCGAAATAGACCTGCTAGTTATTTCTTCAATGTCCCGCACCTTATTATCAAAATCAAATCAAATCAAATCAAATCAAATTTTATTTGTCACATACACATGGTTAGCAGATGTTAATGCGAGTGTAGCGAAATGCTTGTGCTTCTAGTTCCGACAATGCAGTAATAACGAACAAGTAATCTAACTAACAATTCCAAAAAAACTACTGTCTTATGCACAGTGTAAGGGGATAAAGAATATGTACATAAAGATATATGAATGAGTGATGGTACAGAGCAGCATAGGCAAGATACAGTAGATGATATCGAGTACAGTATATACATATGAGATGAGTATGTAAACCAAGTGGCATAGTTAAAGTGGCTAGTGATACATGTATTACATAAGGATGCAGTCGCTGATATAGAGTACAGTATCTACGTATGCATATGAGATGAATAATGTAGGGTAAGTAACATTATATAAGGTAGCATTGTTTAAAGTGGCTAGTGATACATGTATTACATAAGGATGATGATGATGATGATGATGATGATGCAAAAGAAAGCCATAATAAGGACTTTCATGTCACTGGAACGGGAAACCTGACAACCTTCTGTTGTGATGAAAATATTTAGACTGTCATAATGAGGACTCTTCTGAGCAGCTCCCCCAATATCATCCCTCTCTTCTATCTGACAAGGGAACAATGTCTGAGTGACAAATGAAAGGAGAGAAAAAGAGATAATGAGAAAGAGAGAGAGAATATAAAACCATAATCCTATATGCCTTTGTTCTTTGTGCCTTTTCTCTCTCTCTCTCTCCCTCTTTCCCCTCCTCTTTCTCTCTCTCTCTCCCCTCTCCCACTTTCACCTCCTTTTCTCTCTCTCTCTCCCCTTTCCCTCTTTCCCCATTTTCTCTCTCTCTCTCCCCTCTCCCTCTTTCCCCTCCTTTTCTCTCTCTCTCTCTCCCTCTTTCCCCTCCTCCTTCTCTCCCTCTCTCCCCTCCTCTTTCTCTCTCTCTCTCCCCTCTCCCTCTTTCCCCTCCTCTTTCACTCTCTCTCTCCCCTCTCCCTCTTTCCCCTCCTCCTTCTCTCTCTCCCCTCTCCCTCTTTCTCTCTCCCCTCTCCCTCTTTCCCCTCCTCCTTCTCTCCCTCTCTCCCTCTTTCCCCTCCTCTTTCTCTCTCTCTCTCCCCTCTCCCTCTTTCCCCTCCTCTTTCACTCTCTCTCTCCCCCTCTCCCTCTTTCCCCTCCTCCTCTCTCTCTCCCCTCTCCCTCTTTCCCCTCCTCCTCTCTCTCTCCCCTCTCCCTCTTTCCCATCCTCTTTCTCTCTATCACTCTCTCTCCCGTCTCTTCTCTCTCTATTGTTTCCCTCCTAATTATTTATATATCTCTTTCTCTCTCCTCTCTCTACCTCCCTTCTCTCTCCTTTCTCTCTCCTCTCTCTACCTCCCTTCTCTCTCCTTTCTCTATCCCTCTCTATTCAATTTCTATTTAAGGGCTTTATTGGCATGGGAAACATACATTAACTTAACATATGTTTACGTTGCCAAAGCAAGTGAAGTAGATAATAAACAAACGTGAAATAAACAATAAAATGAACAGTAAACATTACTCTCACAGAAGTTACAAAATAATAAATACATTTCAAATGTCATATTATGTCTGTGTTGTAACGATGTGCAGATGGTTAAAGTACAAAAGGGGTAAAATAAACATAAATATGGGTTGTATTTACAATGGTGTTTGTTCTTCACTGGTTGCCCTTTTCTTGTGGCAACAGGTCACACATCTTGCTGCTGTGATGGCACACTGTGGTATTTCACCCAGTAGATGTGGGAGGTATTCAAAATTGTTTTTTTTTGTGAATTCTTTGTGGATCTGTGTAATCTGAGGGAAATATGTCTCTCTAATATGGTCATACATTTGGCAGGAGGTTAGGAAGAGCAGCTCAGTCTCCACCTCATTCAAGCTTTCCTTAAATTTGGGTCAGACATCGTGGTCAGGTATTCTGCCACTGTGTACTCTCTGTTTAGGGCCAAATCACATTCTATTTTGCATTCACGGCTTCTAGGAGTAGTGGGTGTAGGAGTCAGGAGCAGAGAGCAGAGATCAAACGTGGGTCTTTAATCCAGGAACACAGTCACGACAAACACAAGGGGGCATAAATAACCAAGTCCAACAAACAGGACCAAACCGTACGGAAAAAGGAATCCACATAAATCCACATGAACAGAGAACAAGCACAAAAGCAGGCGGCCCTACCGGGTTTAAATAGCCCAAAAACAAAAACCCAAACAAGAAACAAGTGAAACTAATCAGACAAAACTAACTGAAACAGAAAAGGGGATCGGTGGCAGCTAGTAGACCGGCGATGACGACCACCGAGCGCCACCCGAACAGGAAGAGGAACCATCTTCGGTGGGATTCGTGACAAGTAGTCTCTCACTATCTCTCTCCCCTCTACGCTCTCTCTCCCTTTCCCCCTGTTTCACCTCCTCTCTCTTACACCTCTCTTCTCTCTCTCCCTCAGTCCTCTCTCTCCCCTCTCCTCTCTTTCTCCCTTTTGCCTCTCTCTCTCCCTTTCACCTCTCACTCCCCTCTCCTCTCTCTCTCTCCCATCCTCTCTCTCTCTCTCCCCTCTCCCATCTCTCTCCCTTTCACCTCTCTCTCCCCTCTCCTCTCTCTCTCCCTTTCACCTCTCTCTCACTTTCACCTCTCTCTCCCCTCTCCTCTCTCTCTCCCCTCTCCTCTCTCTCTCCCCTCTCCTCTCTCTCTCTCATCTCCTCTCTCTCTCTCCCCATCTCCTCTCTCTCTCCCCCATCTCCTCTCTCTCTCCCCTCTCCTCTCTCTCTCTCCCCTCTCCTCTCTCTCTCCCCCTCTCCTCTCTCTCTCCCATCTCCTCTCTCTCTCCCATCTCCTCTCTCTCTCCCATCTCCTCTCTCTCTCTCCCCTCTCTCTCTCTCTCCCCCCTCTCCTCTCTCTCTCCCCTCTCCTCTCTCTCTCCCCTCTCCTCCCTCTCTCTCTCCCATCTCCTCTCTCTCTCCCATCTCCTCCCTCTCTCTCTCCCATCTCCTATCTCTCTCTCATCTCCTCTCTCTCTCTCTCCCATCTCCTATCTCTCTCTCATCTCCTCTCTCTCTCCCATCTCCTCTCTCTCTCTCTCCCATCTCCTCTCTCTCTCTCTCCCATCTCCTCTCTCTCTCCCATCTCCTCTCTCTCTCTCTCCCCTCTCCTCTCTCTCTCTCTCCCATCTCCTCTCTCTCTCCCATCTCCTCTCTCTCTCTCTCTCCCCTCTCCTCTCTCTCTCCCCTCTCTCTCCCATCTCCTCTCTCTCTCCCATCTCCTCTCTCTCTCCCATCTCTCTCCCATCTCCTCTCTCTCTCTCCCATCTCCTCTCTCTCTCTCCCATCTCCTCTCTCTCTCCCCATCTCTCTCCCATCTCCTCTCTCTCTCTCCCATCTCCTCTCTCTCTCCCATCTCCTCTCTCTCTCCCATCTCTCTCCCATCTCCTCTCTCTCTCTCCCATCTCCTCTCTCTCTCTCCCATCTCCTCTCTCTCTCTCCCATCTCTCTCCCATCTCCTCTCTCTCTCTCCCATCTCCTCTCTCTCTCCCCTCTCCTCTCTCCTCTCTCTCTCCCCTCTCCTATCTCTCTCTCCCCTCTCCTCCCTCTCTCTCCCCTCTCCTCTCTCTCTACCTTTCCCATCCTCAAACGTTCCCTTTCCCGTTTTAAAGAGCTCACAAAACACACACCTCCACACAAACGGGACAGGAGCCCAACACAACAATCCAAAACTTAATGTCACATTCCTATTTCTGACTGGCTACCTTTCAGGGCCACTGATGATAATATTCTGAAGTAAGAACAGTTGATGATACATTCTGATGGAGGTCAGTCAACTATTAATTCTGTAACGTGTTGTTATTTAGTTAGTTAATTAGACCGTAACAAAAACAAATTATAATAATAAACTAGCACACGTAAAACTTGAAAAAGCCATTCATGCACATTTGTAAAATCACGGAGGATAACACACAATACAGTCTGGGACTTATTTCCATTGTTAAATCATGGAGGATAACACACAATACAGTCTGGGACTTATTTCCATTGTTAAATCATGGAGGATAACACACAATACAGTCTGGGACTTATTTCCACTGTTAAATCATGGAGGATAACACACAATACAGTCTGGGACTTATTTCCATTGTTAAATCATGGAGGATAACACACAATACAGTCTGGGACTTATTTCCATTGTTAAATCATGGAGGATAACACACAATACAGTCTGGGACTTATTTCCACTGTTAAATCATGGAGGATAACACACAATACAGTCTGGGACTTATTTCCATTGTTAAATCATGGAGGATAACACACAATACAGTCTGGGACTTATTTCCACTGTTAAATCATGGAGGATAACACACAATACAGTCTGGGACTTATTTCCATTGTTAAATCATGGAGGATAACACACAATACAGTCTGGGACTTATTTCCATTGTTAAATCATGGAGGATAACACACAATACAGTCTGGGACTTATTTCCACTGTTAAATCATGGAGGATAACACACAATACAGTCTGGGACTTATTTCCATTCTTAAATCATGGAGGATAACACACAATACAGTCTGGGACTTATTTCCATTGTTAAATCATGGAGGATAACACACAATACAGTCTGGGACTTATTTCCATTCTTAAATCACAGAGGATAACACACAATACAGTCTGGGACTGATTTCCATTGTTAAATCACGGAGGATAACACACTATACAGTCTGGGACTTATTTCCACTGTTAAATCACAGAGGATAACACACAATACAGTCTGGGACTTATTTCCACTGTTAAATCATGGAGGATAACACACAATACAGTCTGGGACTTATTTCCATTGTTAAATCATGGAGGATAACACACTATACAGTCTGGGACTTATTTCCATTGTTAAATCATAGAGGATAACACAATACAGTCTGGGACTTATTTCCATTGTTAAATCATGGAGTATAACACACAATACAGTCTGGGACTTATTTCCATTGTTAAATCATGGAGGATAACACACAATACAGTCTGGGACTTATTTCCACTGTTAAATCATGGAGGATAACACACAATACAGTCTGGGACTTATTTCCATTGTTAAATCATGGAGGATAACACACAATACAGTCTGGGACTTATTTCCACTGTTAAATCATGGAGGATAACACACAATACAGTCTGGGACTTATTTCCATTGTTAAATCATAGAGGATAACACACAATACAGTCTGGGACTTATTTCCATTGTTAAATCATAGAGGATAACACACAATACAGTCTGGGACTTATTTCCACTGTTAAATCATGGAGGATAACACACAATACAGTCTGGGACTTATTTCCATTGTGGTCCAATAAGATGGCTAGTTAAGATACAACTCAGTATAACAGTGAGAAAAACATGAAAACAAAGAAGAACAACATCCATTTCATCTTGGCAGTTAAATATATATATATCCTTGGGATTATTCATATGAAGACATCAAACAGTTTTTGTTTTAACTTAATTTTTTTAAAGCTGCCCAGACAGGACATCGTTTTTATGTGCAACTCATTCCACTCTGAGCCTCCAGTATACAAGACAATACCTTTCCCAGCATTACTCCTGAACCTATTTAAACACACATTAGTAACATTTGATATGGTGCTGTGACACGTGTGCATCCCTAACATGGGAGAAAGTAATCAGATAGATATCTGGGCGCTGAACCATAAATGCTCCTTGGCTTTGTGTGGGTTTTAGTCTCAGATCAGTAGTTGAGAGCAGAGCATGCTGAGCATCTGATACATGCCTCTGGAGAGCACAGGATGGGGCTTAGGCGGGTGTAGTGCTGGGGGTTGGGTTTGTTGCTCTGCTCACCGCCTGGGCACTTGTGTGATTGTCATGTTGGGGGTGGAGAGCATGGTGGGTTGGGTAGGAGTGGAATAGGACTGATCTGGGGTGGGGGGGGGGTGCTGTCGTCTGGGTGTAGGTCTTCTTGGTGTGGATTCTCTGGTAGGGGTGTCTTGCTGTTCTGGGAGGCTGTCTCGATGGACCGAGCAGGGTATCCGTTGCTCTTTAGTTCATGTGTGAGGTGCTGGGGCTGCGATTGAGGGTGATGCCTTTCAGCGTCCTTGCAAAAGTAGGGACTGTTGCCTTGTAAAGGTTGTGCAAGTCCAGGGTGGAGTGGTGGGCCAGGTTATTTTAACATCTTATGGCTGAAATCCCGCTAACGGGATCGATATGACAACAGCCAGTGAAAGTGCATGGCGCCAATTTCAAACAACAGAAATCTCATAATTAAAATTCCTCAAACAAACATACAAGTATTTTTACATCATTTTAAAGATTAACTTGTGGTTAGTCCCACAACAGTTTCCGATTTCAAATAGGCTTTACGACGAAAGCACACCTAATGATTAAGTTAGGTCAGCAACTAGTCACAGAAAAACACAGCCATTTTTCCAGGCAAAGAGAGGAGTCACAAAAAGCAGAGATAGAGATCAAATTAATCACTAACCTTTGATCGTCACGCCCTGACCTTAGAGAGACGTTTTATTTCTCTATTTGGTTAGGTCAGGGTGTGATGTGGGGTGGGTATTGTATTTTTTGTTTTCTAGGTTTCTTTATTTCTATGTTTTGGCCGGGTGTGGTTCTCAATCAGGGACAGCTGTCTATCGTTGTCTCTGATTGGGAATCATACTTAGGTATCCCTTTTCTCTCCTTTCAGTGTGGATAGTTGACTTGTTAGTGACACTTAGCCCTCGAAAGCTTCACGGCCTTTTTGTATTGTTTCTTGTTTTGTTGGCGTCATTCCAAAATAAAGGATAATGTACGCTCACCACACCACACTGGGCCTTGGTCTGATTCCGAAGACGGCCGTGACATTGATCATCTTCATCAGATGTCACTCATAGGACTTCATGTTACACAATACATGTATGTTTTGTTTGATAAAGTTCATATTTTATCCCCAAAAATGTCAGGTTACATTGGTGCGTTATGTTCAGTAATGTTTTGCTTCCAAAACATCCAGTGATTTTGCAGAGAGCCACATCAATTTACAGAAATACTCATAATAAACATTGATAAAAGATACAATTGTTACGCGTGGAATTATAGATATACTTCCCCTTAATGCAACCGCTGTGTCAGATTTCTTTTTTAAATTACTGAAAAAGCACCCCATGCAATAATCTGAGTACAGCGCTCAGACACAAAAACAAGCCATACAGATATCCGCCATGTTGTGGAGTCAACAGGAGTCAGAAATAGCATTATAAATATTCACTTAACTTTGATGATCTTCATCAGAATGCACTCCCTGTTTTGTTCGATAAAGTCCCTAATTTATGTCCAAATACCTCCTTTTTGTTTGCGCATTTAGTTCACAAATCCAAATTCATGAGGCGCGAGCA
>NC_056441.1:3552765-3562765 GCF_018296145.1 Oncorhynchus tshawytscha | reverse complement strand
TTCCATTGGACAGATTCCGGTATGTTTACTTCTGTTTTTAAGAAGTGTTTTTCAATAGAATCGACGTGTGAACACAGTTCACTTTCATTTTCTCACTTCTCTCCTCCTTTTCCCTTCGCTTGTGGACTTCAACGCACAACACATCATCTGTATGTGACCAGGTAAAAAATACTCTCCAAGCCAAACCGCTACACACAACCTACTGTACATCGTTGTCCCCGTATTAGCTAAAGTTACGTTCTAGTCAACATAGCTACTAGAACTAATGCGTTAGTAAACCTGCTACAATCATGCAGTGTACAGTCAGTAAGCGGTTACACCGGGGCCCGGTGGCAATACATTAGTAAAACCAAAAGCTTACATTGACTTAGAAGAGTTTTCAGTGTTCTTTTGGAAAGTCAAAGCCAGCTAGCAACATAGCATCCCTCTGTTATAGCCAGCTAGCTAACATAGCATCCCTCTGTTATAGCCAGCTAGCAACATAGCATCCCTCTGTTATAGCCAGCTAGCAACATAGCATCCCTCTGTTATAGCCAGCTAGCAACATAGCATCCCTCTGTTATAGCCAGCTAGCTAACATAGCATCCATCTGTTAAAGCCAGCTAGCAACATAGCATCCATCTGTTATAGCCAGCTAGCAACATAGCATCCATCTGTTATAGCCAGCTAGCTAACATAGCATCCCTCTGTTATAGCCAACTACCTAACATAGCATCCCTCTGTCATAGACAGCTAGATAACATAGCATCCCTCTGTTTGAGCAGGGTGTTTCAGTAGGCTAAGCTAGCTAGCTGCATTTGATAGCTAAGTAAGTGAAACTGAAAGTGGGAAAAAATGACAATCTCTCTCGCTCTCCCTATTTCTCTTTTGCTCCTCCTTCATTTTCGAAGAAAGCATTTGTTCAAAACTGTTCAACTATTGTCTTTCTCTCTCTTTGAGTCAACTATCCTACAGAGTGATGTTGAGGCTACAATTGAGGCTTTCTCAAAACAGTCTGTTTTAATAAATTATTTGGTGACATATTTAAGATAGTTTTATCTAAAAAAAGAAAGCTTTTTAAATATTTGACAATTTAAATTTGTATCAAATTTACGGAGGAGGATAGTCTTCCCATTCCTCCTCCGAGGAACCTCCACTGACACACAAAGATAACCCATCACACACACAGGGAATAACCCCAACACACACATAAACACACACAGAACACCAACCCCCCCATCCCCATTTCAGTTTCCACCTCATTTTGTGGGCAGTGTCTTCTCATCTCCTCATTCCTCTCCAGAGAGTTCTACTCTGTAGATGGTGATAATGTATGCATGTTCTACAGTACATATGAATGGTGGTAATGTGTTCTACAGTACATATGACTAGTGGTAATGTGTTCCACAGGACATATGACTGGTGGTAATGTGTTCTACAGTACATATGACTGGTGGTAATGTGTTCTACAGGACATATGACTAGTGGTAATGTGTCTACAGTACATATTTCTAGTGGTAATGTGTTCTACAGTACATATGCCTGGTGATGGTGATACAGTACATTTGCCTGGTGGTAATGCGTTCTACAGTACATATGCCTGGTGATGGTGATACAGCAGGCTGCACTTTGACTTTGTCTCATATGGCCCCCTATTTCCATTCATAGTGCTCTACTTTTGACCAGAAGCCCTCTGTGTTTCCCTCTGGTCCCTGGTCTGAAGATGTGCACCGTGAAGGGGATGCAGTCTCTGTAAAATATGCCGATATTCCCCTGTTTTGGATGCTTTCCTTCTCTCCATCTCTGAGGTGTCAGATGAGTCATGAGGCACGCGTGTGTGATGTACAGTGTCTTTCAGAAAGTACTCAGACCCCTAGAGTTTTTCCACATTTTGATGCGCTACAGCCTTTCTCTAAAATGGATTACCTGAATTTGTTCCCCTCATCAATCTACACACAATAACCCACAATGATGAAGCAAAAACAGGTTTTTAGAATTTAAAGCAAAAAATATATATATACAGTATATACACTGCTCAAAAAAAATAAATGGAACACTTAAACAACACAATGTAACTCCAAGTCAATCACACTTCTGTGAAATCAAACTGTCCACTTAGGAAACAACACTGATTGACAATACATTTCACATGCTGTTGTGCAAATGGAATAGACATCAGGTGGAAATTATAGGCAATTAGCAAGACACCCCCAATAAAGGAGTGGTTCTGCGGGTGGGGACCACAGACCACTTCTCAGTTCCTATGCTTCCTGGCTGATGTTTTGGTCACTTTTGAATGCTGGCGGTGCTTTCACTCTAGTGGTAGCATGAGACGGAGTCTATAACCCACACAAGTGGCTCAGGTAGTGCAGCTCATCCAGGATGGCACATCAATGCGAGCTGTGGCAAGAAGGTTTGCTGTGTCTGTCAGCGTAGTGTCCAGAGCATGGAGGCGCTACCAGGAGACAGGCCAGTACATCAGGAGACGTGGAGGAGGCCGTAGGAGGGCAACAACCCAGCAGCAGGACCGCTACCTCCGCCTTTGTGCAAGGAGGAGCAGGAGGAGCACTGCCAGAGCCCTGCAAAATGACCTCCAGCAGGCCACAAATGTGCATGTGTCTGCTCAAACGGTCAGAAACAGACTCCATGAGGGTGGTATGAGGGCACGACGTCCACAGGTGGGGGTTGTCATTACAGCCCAACACCAAGATTGGCAAATTTGCCACAGGCGCTCTGTGCTCTTCACAGATGAAAGCAGGTTCACACTGAGCACATGTGACAGACATGCCAGTCTGGAGACGCTGTGGAGAACGTTCTGCTGCCTGCAGCATCCTCCAGCATGACCGGTTTGGCAGTGGGTCAATCATGGTGTGGGGTGGCATTTCTTTGGGGGGCCGCACAGCCCTCCATGTGCTCGCCAGAGGTGGCCTGACTGCCATTAGGTGCCGAGATGAGATCCTCAGACCCCTTGTGAGACCATATGCTGTTGTGGTTGGCCCTGGGTTCCTCCTAATGCAAGACAATGCTAGACCTAATGTGGCTGGAGTGTGTCAGCAGTTCCTGCAAGAGGAAGGCATTGATGCTATGGACTGGCCCGCCCGTTCCCCAGTCCTGAATCCAATTGAGCACATCTGGGACATCATGTCTCACTCCATCCACCAACGCCACGTTGCACCACAGACTGTCCAGGAGTTGGCGGATGCTTTAGTCCAGGTCCGGGAGGAGATCCCTCAGGAGACCATTCGCTACCTCATCAGGAGCATACCCAGGCGTTGTAGGGAGGTCAAACAGGCACGTGGAGGCCACACACACTACTGAGCCTCATTTTGACTTGTTTTAAGGACATTACATCAAAGTTGGATCAGCCTGTAGTGTGGTTTTCCACTTTCATTTTGAGAGTGACTCTAAATCCAGACCTCCATGGGTTGATACATTTGATTTCCATTGATAATTTTTGTGTGATTTTGTTATCAGCACATTCAACTATGTAAAGAAAAAAAGTATTTTATATGAATATTTCATTCATTCAGATCTAGGATGTGTTATTTTAGTGTTCCCTTTATTTTTTTGAGCAGTGTATATATATTACATTTATATAAGGCCCATTCTCAAAGCCTGTTAGATGCCTGGCCCATGTTGAATAAAGCCTGTTAGATGGCCATGTTAGAAGCCTGGCCCATGTTGAATAAAGCCTGTTAGATGGCCATGTTAGAAGCCTGGCCCATGTTAAATAAAGCCTGTTAGATGCCTGGCCCATGTTAAATAAAGCCTGATAGATGGACATGTTAGAAGCCTGGCCCATGTTCAATAAAGCCTGTTAGATGGCCATGTTAGAAGCCTGGCCCATGTTGAATAAAGCCTGTTAGATGGCCATGTTAGATGCCTGGCCCATGTTGAATAAAGCCTGTTAGATGGCCATGTTAGATGCCTGGCCCATGTTGAATAAAGCCTGATAGATGGCCATGTTAGAAGCCTGGCCCATGTTGAATAAAGCCTGTTAGATGGCCATGTTAGGTGCCTGGCCCATGTTGAATAAAGCCTGATAGATGGCCATGTTAGAAGCCTGGCCCATGTTGAATAAAGCCTGATAGATGGCCATGTTAGAAGCCTGGCCCATGTTGAATAAAGCCTGTTAGATGCCTGGCCCATGTTAAATAAAGCCTGATAGATGGCCATGTTAGAAGCCTGGCCCATGTTGAATAAAGCCTGTTAGATGCCTGGCCCATGTTAAATAAAGCCTGATAGATGGCCATGTTAGAAGCCTGGCCCATGTTGAATAAAGCCTGTTAGATGCCCGGCCCATGTTGAATAAAGCCTGATAGATGGCCATGTTAGAAGCCTGGCCCATGTTGAATAAAGCCTGTTAGATGCCTGGCCCATGTTAAATAAAGCCTGATAGATGGCCATGTTAGAAGCCTGGCCCATGTTGAATAAAGCCTGTTAGATGGCCATGTTAGAAGCCTGGCCCATGTTGAATAAAGCCTGTTAGATGGCCATGTTAGATGCCTGGCCCATGTTGAATAAAGCCTGATAGATGGCCATGTTAGAAGCCTGGCCCATGGTGAATAAAGCCTGTTAGAAGCCTGGCCCATGTTGAATAAAGCCTGTTAGATGGCCATGTTAGAAGCCTGGCCCATGTTGAATAAAGCCTGATAGATGGCCATGTTAGAAGCCTGGCCCATGTTAAATAAAGCCTGTTAGATGCCTGGCCCATGTTAAATAAAGCCTGATAGATGGCCATGTTAGAAGCCTGGCCCATGTTAAATAAAGCCTGTTAGATGCCTGGCCCATGTTAAATAAAGCCTGATAGATGGCCATGTTAGAAGCCTGGCCCATGTTAAATAAAGCCTGATAGATGGCCATGTTAGAAGCCTGGCCCATGTTGAATAAAGCCTGATAGATGGCCATGTTAGAAGCCTGGCCCATGTTGAATAAAGCCTGTTAGATGCCTGGCCCATGTTAAATAAAGCCTGATAGATGGCCATGTTAGAAGCCTGGCCCATGTTTAATAAAGCCTGTTAGATGGCCATGTTAGATGCCTGGCCCATGTTGAATAAAGCCTGTTAGATGGCCATGTTAGATGCCTGGCCCATGTTGAATAAAGCCTGATAGATGGCCATGTTAGAAACCTGGCCCATGTTGAATAAACCCTGTTAGAAGCCTGGCCCATGTTAAATAAAGCCTGTTAGATGGCCATGTTAGAAGCCTGGCCCATGTTAAATAAAGCCTGTTAAATGGCCATGTTAAATAAAGCCTGTTAGATGGCCATGTTAGAAGCCTGGCCCATGTTGAATAAAGCCTGTTAAATGGCCATGTTAGAAGCCTGGCCCATGTTAAATAAAGCCTGTTAAATGGCCATGTTAAATAAAGCCTGTTAGATGGCCATGTTAGAAGCCTGGCCCATGTTAAATAAAGCCTGTTAAATGGCCATGTTAGAAGCCTGGCCCATGTTGAATAAAGCCTGTTAAATGGCCATGTTAGAAGCCTGGCCCATGTTAAATAAAGCCTGTTAGATGGCCATGTTAGAAGCCTGGCCCATGTTGAATAAAGCCTGTTAAATGGCCATGTTAGAAGCCTGGCCCATGTTAAATAAAGCCTGTTAGATGGCCATGTTAGAAGCCTGGCCCATGTTAAATAAAGCCTGTTAGATGGCCATGTTAGAAGCCTGGCCCATGTTAAATAAAGCCTGTTAGATGCCTGGCCCATGTTGAATAAAGCCTGTTAGAAGCCTGGCCCATGTTAAATAAAGCTGTTAGAAGCCTGGCCCATGTTAAATAAAGCCTGTTAGATGCCTGGCCCATGTTAAATAAAGCCTGTTGATGCCTGGCCCATGTTAAATAAAGCCTGTTAGATGCCTGGCCCATGTTAAATAAAGCCTGAACTTCCCATCTTAATTGAACACTTCCATTACTCTCATGTTCTGCACATCCTCCATCCCCTCCCCCTTCTCACTCCTTCCCTTCCTTCTCCCCGATCACCTACTCCCTCAGCCTCCCCTCTCTCACACCTTCCCTCCTCCTCTCCTTCTCCCCTAACCCTTCTCCTACTCTTCCTCCTCCTCACTTTCCTCTTTCTCTCTGCCTTCCTCTCTCTCTCTCTCTCTCTCTCTCTCTCTCTTTTGTTCTTGCTATGGAGACAGGTTACTGATGGATAATGAATAGAGCTGAGCCTCTTTCACCACGCTGAGTGTATTTTTACTGACACTTTTATGAGGCCTCAGGGGCCACACACACACAGTGAGTGAAAGGGACAAATTGGTAAAGGCTCATGGTGTTTCACTGACACACTCATATGCACACGCACTCACACTAGTACATATTATTTAGAAAGAACGCAGGGGAGAAAGAGGGAGAGGAGAGGGGAAAAGAGGGAGAGGGAGAGGAGAAAGGAGACAGAGAAAGAGGAGGAGAGGGGAAAGGAGAGAGAGAGGGGAGGAGAGGGGAAAGGAGAGAGAGAGGAGGAGAGGGGAAGGAGAGAGAGGAGGAGAGGGGAAAGGAGAGAGAGAGAGAGAGGAGGAGAGGGGAAATGAGAGAGAGGGGATGAGAGGGGAAGGAGAGAGAGAGAGAGAGAGGAGGATGAGAGTAAAAGGAGCGAGAGAGGAGAGGGGAAAGGAGAGAGAGAGGAGGAGGAGAAGGGAAAGGAGAGTGATGAGAGAGTGTGTGTGTGTGTTTGTGTGTGTGTGAGCATGTGCGCGTGTGCTTATCCCATATTTCAGAATACAGCAAGCAGAGGTTGTGAATTCCACCACAGCATTCTCTCCCTCGTTTATCCCCATGTCTGTCAGAACCAGCTCTCTCTCCTGTCTGTCAGAACCAGCCCTCTCTCCTGTCTGTCAGAACCACTCCTCTCTCCTGTCTGTCAGAACCAGCCCTCTCTCCTGTCTGTCAGAACCAGCCCTCTCTCCTGTCTTTCAGAACCAGCCCTCTCTCCTGTCTTTCAGAACCAGCCCTCTCTCCTGTCTTTCAGAACCAACCCTCTCTCCTGTCTTTCAGAACCAGTCCTCTCTCCTGTCTTTCAGAACCAGCCCTCTCTCCTGTCTTTCAGAACCAGCCCTCTCTCCTGTCTTTCATAACCAGCCCTCTCTCCTGTCTTTCAGAACCAGCCCTCTCTCCTGTCTTTCAGAACCAGCCCTCTCTCCTGTCTTTCAGAACCAGCCCTCTCTCCTGTCTGTCAGAACCAGCCCTCTCTCCTGTCTGTCAGAACCAGCCCTCTCCCCTGTCTTTCAGAACCAACCCTCTCTCCTGTCTGTCAGAACCAGCCCCCTCTCCTGTCTGTCAGAACCAACCCTCTCTCCTGTCTTTCAGAACCAGCCCTCTCTCCAATCTTTATTATCGTCTGCAGACAGTGCCACTGACGGATCCAAGAAGGTTTATCAGTACATGTCTGGATGAAGCTAGTTGCCCCGAGACACTCAACTATGGTCACCTGGTTTTCTCACCACCAGATGGTACAGGTCAGCATTTGGTCAGAGCATTGTATTACATTAGACGTTGGTTGAGAGATGAGCTTTAATTAGTAGTGGCGCCACCTGCGGGAAGACAAGGGGAGTCTGAGATGATTCTAGGTCTGTGTCCATACGGCATCTTCTATTCTGAGCTGGCCCTGGGGAGCAGGACCTGGGGAGCTGGCACTGGGGAGCTGGCACTGGGGAGCTGGCCCTGGCAAGCAGGACCTGGGGAGTTGGCCCTGGCAAGCAGGACCTGGGGAGTTGGCCCTGAGGAGCTGGCCCTGGGGAGCAGGAGATAAGGAGCTGGAGATAAGGAGCTGGCCCTGGGAAGCTGGCCCTGGGAAGCTGGAACTGGTGAGCTGGCCCTGGAGAGCTGGCCCTGGGGAGCTGGCCCTGGGGAGCTGGCCCTGGGGAGCTGGCCTTGGGGAGCTGGCCCTGGGGGCAGGACCTGGGGAGCTGGCCCTGGGGAGCAGGACCTGGGGAGCTGGCCCTGGGGAGCTGGCCCTGGGGAGCTGGAGTTAAGGGGCTGGCCCTGGGGAGTTAAGGAGCTGGACCTGGGGAGTTAAGGAGCTGGACCTGGTGAGCAAGAGATAAGAAGCTGGACCTGGGGAGTTAAGGAGCTGGGCCTGGGAAGTTAAGGAGCTGGAACTAGGGAGTGAAGGAGCTGGACCTGGGGAGTTAAGGAGCTGGACCTGGGGAGTTAAGGAGCTGGACCTGGGGAGTATTGGAGCTAGACCTGGGGAGCTGGAGTTAAGGAGCTGGAGTTAAGGAGCTGGACCTGTGGAGTTAAGGAGCTGGACCTGGGGAGTGAAGGAGCTGGACCTGGGGAGTGAAGGAGCTGGACCTGTGGAGTGAAGGAGCTGGATCTGGGGAGATAAGGAGTTGGATCTGGGGAAAGGAGCTGGGCCTGGGAAGTTAAGGAGCTGGAACTAGGGAGTGAAGGAGCTGGAACTAGGGAGTGAAGGAGCTGGAACTAGGGAGTGAAGGAGCTGGAACTAGGGAGTTAAGGAGCTGGACCTGGGGAGTTAAGGAGCTGGACCTGGGGAGTTAAGGAGCTGGACCTGGGGAGTTAAGGAGCTGGACCTTTAGGAGTTAAGGGGCTTGACCTGGGGAGTTAAGGAGCTGGACCTGGGGAGTTAAGGGGCTGGACCTGGGGAGTTAAGGGGCTGGACCTGGGGAGTTAAGAAGCTGGACCTGGGGAGTCATTACTTTATTAAATAGCTCAACATAATTAGTTAAACGTAACTAGTTTGAATCTGCTCTCATTTGAATTCATGGATTTTGCCATTTTCATCAAATCTGAAAAGGTTTCTGAAGAATTGCACTATGAGCCCTAAAAGCACAGAAATATTGTCCACTACTTGTCTACTTCGTATTTTAGTGAATGTTGTACGACATCTGGGTACATATGGCGTACTAACTATATACATACAATGACCAAAAAAAGCATACTATATACTCAATTCACATCAAAAAATTGTTTGGTTAGTGTGGTTAGTAAGATTATTCAAACACAGCTTAGATTTGTGTTTAGGGTAAAAAAAAATGAAGGGTAGTGGTTAAGATTGTATTAGCTGTTCCTGAACTTCCCAACCCATAAACACAACCATCTCCTCATACCTCAGTGTTCATGAATAAAGACTTTTGTCTTTCCCTCGTCGTATCATTATGCTCAGGGAAGAAGAGAGAACATCAAGAGGAGGCCATTATGGCCAGGGAAGAAGAGAGAACATCAAGAGGAGGCCATTATGCTCAGGGAAGAATAGAGAACATCAAGAGGAGGCCATTATGCTCAGGGAAGAGAGAGAACATCAAGAGGAGGCCATTATGGCCAGGGAAGAAGAGAGAACATCAAGAGGAGGCCATTATGCTCAGGGAAGAAGCGAGAACATCAAGAGGAGGCCATTATGCTCAGGGAAGAATAGAGAACTTCAAGAGGAGGCCATTATGCTCAGGGAAGAAGCGAGAACATCAAGAGGAGGCCATTATGCTCAGAGAAGAATAGAGAACATCAAGAGGAGGCCATTATGCTCAGGGAAGAATAGAGAACATCAAGAGGAGGCCATTATGCTCAGGGAAGAAGAGAGAACATCAAGAGGAGGCCATTATGGCCATTAGTATGAAGCTTTTTCTCCTCAGAGCAATGACGAGCTTTATGAATCAAATACCAATAATCCCACAGCCTGCGTAATCACACGTTGATTACCCTCAACCTATATATTGGCAATTATCACCATACAAGCCCAGGAATTAGCCAATCAAACAAAACCACCAACAGCAATATACAAAAACAAATCAACATACAATAACAAAATAACAGTAGACACTAGTCTGAATCAGCAAAACAACAGTAGAGACTGCAGTCTGAATCAGCAAAACAACAGTAGAGACTGCAGTCTGAATCAGCAAAACAACAGTAGAGACTGCAGTCTGAATCAGCAATACAACAGTAGAGACTAGTCTGAATCAGCAAAACAACAGTAGAGACTGCAGTCTGAATCAGCAAAACAACAGTAGAGACTCGTCTGAATCAGCAAAACAACAGTAGAGACTCGTCTGAATCAGCAAAACAAC
>NC_056441.1:3537765-3547765 GCF_018296145.1 Oncorhynchus tshawytscha | reverse complement strand
CAGGCAGTGGCTCGGGTGGTTGATGTCCTTGATGATCTTTATGGCCTTCCTGTAGCATCGGGTGGTGTAGGTGTCCTGGAGGGCAGGTAGTTTGCCCCCGGTGATGCGTTGTGCAGACCTCACTACCCTCTGGAGAGCCTTACGGTTGAGGGCGGTGCAGTTGCCATACCAGGCGGTGATACAGCCCGCCAGGATGCTCTCGATTGTGCATCTGTAGAAGTTTGTGAGTGCTTTTGGTGACAAGCCGAATTTCTTCAGCCTCCTGAGGTTGAAGAGGCGCTGCTGCGCCTTCCTCACGATGCTGTCTGTGTGAGTGGACCAATTCAGTTTGTCTGTGATGTGTATGCCGAGGAACTTAAAACTTGCTACCCTCTCCACTACTGTTCCATCGATGTGGATGGGGGTGTTCCCTCTGCTGTTTCCTGAAGTCCACAATCATCTCCTTAGTTTTGTTGACGTTGAGTGTGAGGTTATTTTCCTGACACCACACTCCGAGGGCCCTCACCTCCTCCCTGTAGGCCGTCTCGTCGTTGTTGGTAATCAAGCCTACCACTGTTGTGTCGTCCGCAAACTTGATGATTGAGTTGGAGGCGTGCATGGCCACGCAGTCGTGGGTGAACAGGGAGTACAGGAGAGGGCTCAGAACGCACCCTTGTGGGGCCCCAGTGTTGAGGATCAGCGGGGAGGAGATGTTGTTGCCTACCCTCACCACCTGGGGGCGGCCCGTCAGGAAGTCCAGTACCCAGTTGCACAGGGCGGGGTCGAGACCCAGGGTCTCGAGCTTGATGACGAGCTTGGAGGGTACTATGGTGTTGAATGCCGAGCTGTAGAGTCTGAGTCTAGAGTCTGGACTGGGACTGTCTGGAGTCTGGAATGGGGCTGTCTGGAGTCTGTACTGGGGCTGTCTGGAGTCTGGACTGGGACTGTCTGGAGTCTGGACTGGGGCTGTCTGGAGTCTGGACTGGGACTGTCTGGAGTCTGGACTGGGACTGTCTGGAGTTTGGACTTGGACTGTCTGGAGTCTGGACTGGGACTGTCTGGAGTCTGGACTGGGGCTGTCTGGAGTCTGGACTGGGACTGTCTGGAGACTGGACTGGGGCTGTCTGGAGTCTGGACTGGGGCTGTCTGGAGTCTGGACTGGGACTGTCTGGAGTCTGGACTGGGACTGTCTGGAGTCTGGACTGGGGCTGTCTGGAGTCTGGACTGGTGCTGTCTGGAGTCTGGACCCCATCCCTCTAACTGAGTCTGGACTGGGGCTGTCTGGAGTCTGGACTGGGGCTGTCTGGAGTCTGGACTGGGGCTGTCTGGAGTCTGGACTGGGGCTGTCTGGAGTCTGGACTGGGACTGTCTGGAGTCTGGACTGGGACTGTCTGGAGTCTGGACTGGGGCTGTCTGAAGTCTGGACTGGGACTGTCTGGAGTCTGGACTGGGACTGTCTGGAGTATGGACTGGGGCTGTCTGGAGTCTGGACTGGGACTGTCTGGAGTCTGGACTGGGACTGTCTGGAGTCTGGACTGGGACTGTCTGGAGTCTGAACTGGGGCTGTCTGGAGTCTGGACTGGGGCTGTCTGGAGTCTGGACTGGGACTCTCTGGAGTGTGGACTGGGGCTGTCTGGAGTCTGGACTGGGACTGTCTGGAGTCTGGACTGGGACTGTCTGGAGTCTGGACTGGGGCTGTCTGGAGTCTGGACTGGTGCTGTCTGGAGTCTGGACCACATCCCTCTAACTGAGTCTGGACTGGGGCTGTCTGGACTGGGGCTGTCTGGAGTCTGGACTGGGACTGTCTGGAGTCTGGACTGGGACTGTCTGGAGTCTGGACTGGGGCTGTCTGGAGTCTGGACTGGTGCTGTCTGGAGTCTGGACCCCATCCCTCTAACTGAGTCTGGACTGGGGCTGTCTGGAGTCTGGACTGGGGCTGTCTGGAGTCTGGACTGGGGCTGTCTGGAGTCTGGACTGGGGCTGTCTGGAGTCTGGACTGGGACTGTCTGGAGTCTGGACTGGGACTGTCTGGAGTCTGGACTGGGGCTGTCTGAAGTCTGGACTGGGACTGTCTGGAGTCTGGACTGGGACTGTCTGGAGTATGGACTGGGGCTGTCTGGAGTCTGGACTGGGACTGTCTGGAGTCTGGACTGGGACTGTCTGGAGTCTGGACTGGGACTGTCTGGAGTCTGGACTGGGGCTGTCTGGAGTCTGGACTGGGGCTGTCTGGAGTCTGGACCCCATCCCTCTAACTGAGTCTGGACTGGGGCAGTCTGGAGTCTCCCTCTAACTGAACTGAGCCAATACAATACAATACATCTAGTGTTCGCTCTAAATGCTACAGTCAAAGTTATCCCGACACACAGACGTAGGATCAGATAACACTATGTTCAGCCCTAACCTAATTTGACCCTAGATCAGAGGTTGGGGACAACGCCTATACCTCCTCACCGATACATACTGATGTAGGATCAGATATAACTATGCACAGCACTAACCTTAAAAACATGGAAATGTATATCTGCCTAATACTTACTGTAGAGAATCTGAACCCACTACTACATACTGTATATAATCTGAACCCACTACTACATACTGTAGAGAGTCTGAACCCACTACTACATACTGTAGAGAATCTGAACCCACTACTACATACTGTATATAATCTGAACCCACTACTACATACTGTAGAGAATCTGAACCCACTACTACATACTGTAGAGAATCTGAACCCACTACTACATACTGTAGAGAATCTGAACCCACTACTACATACTGTATATAATCTGAACCCACTACTACATACTGTAGAGAATCTGAACCCACTACTACATACTGTAGAGAGTCTGAACCCACTACTACATACTGTATATAATCTGAACCCACTACTACATACTGTAGAGAATCTGAACCCACTACTACATACTGTAGAGAGTCTGAACCCACTACTACATACTGTAGAGAATCTGAACCCACTACTACATACTGTAGAGAATCTGAACCCACTACTACATACTGTAGAGAGTCTGAACCCACTACTACATACTGTAGAGAATCTGAACCCACTACTACATACTGTAGAGAGTCTGAACCCACTACTACATACTGTAGAGAATCTGAACCCACTACTACATACTGTAGAGAGTCTGAACCCACTACTACATACTGTAGAGAGTCTGAACCCACTACTACATACTGTAGAGAGTCTGAACCCACTACTACATACTGTAGAGAGTCTGAACCCACTACTACATACTGTAGAGAGTCTGAACCCACTACTACATACTGTAGAGAATCTGAACCCACTAATACTTACTGTAGAGAGTCTGAACCCACTACTACATACTGTATATAATCTGAACCCACTACTACATACTGTAGAGAGTCTAAACCCAGCCATTTGTATTCCAGTCTGTCTGTCCTGTGATACGGTGAGTCTGTGTTTCAGTTTGTCTTTCCTGTGATACGGTGAGTCAGTGTTCCAGTCTGTGTTTCAGTCTCTGTCCTGTGGTACGGTGAGTCTGTATTTCAGTCTGTCTGTCCTGTGGTACGGTGAGTCTGTGTTCCAGTCTGTGTTCCAGTCTGTGTTCCAGTCTGTCTGTCTTGTGGTACGGTGAGTCTGTGTTCCAGTCTGTGTTCCAGTCTGTCTGTCCTGTGTTACGGTGAGTCTAATGTTCCAGTCTGTGTTCCAGTCTGTGTGCCAGTCTGTGTTCCAGTCTGTATTCCAGTCTGTGTTCCAGTCTGTCTGTCCTGTGGTACGGTGAGTCTGTGTTCCAGTCTGTGTTCCAGTCTGTGTTCCAGTCTGTGTGCCAGTCTGTGTTCCAGTCTGTGTTCCAGTCTGTGTGCCAGTCTGTGTTCCAGTCTGTGTTCCAGTCTGTGTGCCAGTCTGTGTTCCAGTCTGTGTGCCAGTCTGTGTTCCAGTCTGTGTTCCAGTCTGTGTTCCAGTCTGTGTGCCAGTCTGTGTTCCAGTCTGTGTTCCAGTCTGTGTGCCAGTCTGTGTTCCAGTCTGTGTGCCAGTCTGTGTTCCAGTCTGTGTTCCAGTCTGTGTTCCAGTCTGTGTTCCAGTCTGTGTGCCAGTCTGTAGTCCAGTCTGTGTTCCAGTCTGTGTTCCAGTCTGTGTTCCAGTCTGTGTGCCAGTCTGTAGTCCAGTCTGTGTGCCAGTCTGTAGTCCAGTCTGTGTTCCAGTCTGTGTTCCAGTCTGTGTTCCAGTCTGTGTGCCAGTCTGTAGTCCAGTCTGTGTTCCAGTCTGTGTTCCAGTCTGTGTGCCTCTCTCTGTAGCTGTATCTCACCTCCAGCTCCTCATTCTCCCTGTGATCTGATTGGCCAAGAGGTTGGCCTATGCCTGCATCCCAAATGGCACTATGTCCTTTTGACCTGAGCCCCTGTGGGCCCAGTAGAAGTGCACTCTGTAGGAAATAGGTTCCCATTTGGCATGCAGACCCGTCCCTAACATTCATGTATGCATTGGATGTCAAGCGGTCTGAATATTCAGGCATCGGAGGTCAGGGAAGGGGATGGGGGTAGACAATCTGAGGGTGCTCAGCTACACGAGGCGTTGGGTTACTGATTGGCTACCGCAAGCACTGTTTTCACAGCCATTGTTACCTCGCAAGGGCTCGAGGTATAGAGAGAGAGAGAGAGAGAGAGAGAGAGAGAGAGAGAGAGAGAGAGAGAGAGAGAGAGAGAGAGAGAGAGAGAGAGTGTGTGTGTGTGTGTGTGTGTGTGTGTGTGTGTGTGTGTGTGTGTGTGTGTGTGTGTGTGTGTGTGTGTGTGTGTGTGAGAGGAGGAATAGGAGAGAGAGAGAGAGAGTGAAGGAGAGTCCGCAGGTTTTGGTAGCGGGCCGTGGCACTGTATTGTCCTCAAAGCGAGCAAAGAAGTTGTTATGCCTTGGCAGGAACTAATGGGGATCCATAATAAACCCCAGGAAGAGTAGCTGCTGCCTTGGCAGGAACTAATGGGGATCCATAATAAACCCCAGGAAGAGTAGCTGCTGCCTTGGCAGGAACTAATGGGGATCCATAATAAACCCCAGAAAGAGTAGCTGCTGCTATGGCAGGAACTAATGGGGATCCATAATAAACCCCAGGAAGAGTAGCTGCTGCCTTGGCAGGAACTAATGGGGATCCATAATAAACCCCAGGAAGAGTAGCTGCTGCCCTGGCAGGAACTAATGGGGATCCTTAATAAACCCCAGGAAGAGTAGATGCTGCCTTGGCAGGAACTAATGGGGATCCATAATAAACCCCAGGAAGAGTAGCTGCTGCCTTGGCAGGAACTAATGGGGATCCAAAATAAACCCCAGGAAGAGTAGCGTCTGAGTGAGGTATGAACGGCCCAGTACCTCACTGGGGCCAAGCTTCCTGCCATCCAGAACCTATATAACAGGCAGTGTCAGAGGAAAGCCCATACAATTGTCAGAGACTCCAGTCACCCAAGTTATAGATGGTTTTCTCTGCTACCGAACGGCACGCGCTACTGGGGCGCCAAGTCTAGGACCAAAAGGCTCCTCAACAGCTTCTACCCCCCAAGCCATAAGACTGCTGAACAATTCATAAAATCGCCACCTGACAATTTACATTGTACCCCCCCTCCCTTTTGTACACTGCTGCTACTCGCTGTTATCAATGCATAGTCACTTCACCCCCACCAACATGTACAGATTACCTCAACTAGCCTGTTCCCCCGCACACTGACTCGGTACCGGTGCCCCCTGTATATAGCCTCCAAATTGGCTCTGTACTGGTACCCCACCTGTATGAAGCCTCCACATTGACTCAGTACCGGTGCCCCCTGTTTATAGCCTCCACATTGACTCTGTACCGTAACACCCTGTATATAGCCTCCACATTGACTCTGTACCGGTACCCCTGTATATAGCCTCCACATTGACTCTGTAGCGGTACCCCCCTGTATATAGCCTCCACATTGACTCTGTACCGTAATACCCTGTATATAGCCTCCACATTGACTCTGTACCGTAATACCCTGTATATAGTCTCCACATTGACTCTGTACCGTAACACCCTGTATATAGCCTCCACATTGACTCTGTACCGGTACCCCCTGTATATAGCCTCCACATGGACTCTCTACCGTAACACCCTGTATATAGCCTCCACATTGACTCTGTACTGGTACCTCCTGTATATAGCCTCCACATGGACTCTCTACCGGTACCCCCTGTATATAGCATCCACATTGACTCTGTACCGGTACCCCCTGTATATAGCCTCCACATTGACTCTGTACCATAACACCCTGTATATAGCCTCCACATCGACTCTGTACCGTAATACCCTGTATATAGCCTCCACATTGACTCTGTACCGTAACACCCTGTATATAGCCTCCACATCGACTCTGTACCGTAATACCCTGTATATAGCCTCCAGTTGACGCGGTACCCCCCCTGTATATAGCCTCCACATTGACTCTGTACTGTAACACCCTGTATATAGCCTCCACATTGACCCTGTACCGGTACCCCCTGTATATAGCCTCAACATTGACTCTGTACCGTAACACCCTGTATATAGCCTCCACATTGACTCTGTACCGTAACACCCTGTATATAGCCTCCACATTGACTCTGTACTGTAACACCCTGTATATAGCCCTGCTATTGTTATTTTACTGCTGCTCATTAATTATTTGTTAAATTTTTTAAGTTAATAATAATAATAATAATAATAAGCATTTCACTGTAAGGTCTACTACACCTGTTGTATTCAGCATTTCACTGTAAGGTCTACCTACACCTGTTGTATTCATCATTTCACTGTAAGGTCTACTACACCTGTTGTATTCAGCATTTCACTGTAAGGTCTACTACACCTGTTGTATTCAGCATTTCAATGTGAGGTCTACTACACCTGTTGCATTCAGCATTTCACTGTAAGGTCTACTACACCTGTTGTATTCAGCATTTCACTGTAAGGTCTACTACACCTGTTGTATTCAGCATTTCACTGTAAGGTCTACTACACCTGTTGTATTCAGCATTTCACTGTAAGGTCTACTACACCTTTTGTATTCAGCATTTCACTGTAAGGTCTACTACACCTGTTGTATTCATCATTTCACTGTAAGGTCTACTACACCTGTTGTATTCAGCATTTCACTGTAAGGTCTACTACACCTTTTGTATTCAGCATTTCACTGTAAGGTCTACTACACCTGTTGTATTCATCATTTCACTGTGAGGTCTACCTACACCTGTTGTATTCAGCATTTCACTGTGAGGTCTACCTACACCTGTTGTATTCAGCATTTCACTGTAAGGTCTACTACACCTGTTGTATTCAGCATTTCACTGTGAGGTCTACTACACCTGTTGTATTCAGCATTTCACTGTAAGGTCTACTACACCTGTTGTATTCAGCATTTCACTGTGAGGTCTACTACACCTGTTGTATTCAGCATTTCACTGTGAGGTCTACTACACCTGTTGTATTCAGCATTTCACTGTAAGGTCTACTACACCTGTTGTATTCAGCATTTCACTGTGAGGTCTACTACACCTGTTGTATTCAGCATTTCACTGTAAGGTCTACTACACCTGTTGTATTCAGCATTTCACTGTGAGGTCTACTACACCTGTTGTATTCAGCATTTCACTGTGAGGTCTACCTACACCTGTTGTATTCAGCATTTCACTGTAAGGTCTACTACACCTGTTGTATTCAGCATTTCACTGTGAGGTCTACTACACCTGTTGTATTCAGCATTTCACTGTGAGGTCTACTACACCTGTTGTATTCAGCATTTCACTGTAAGGTCTACTACACCTGTTGTATTCAGCATTTCACTGTGAGGTCTACTACACCTGTTGTATTCAGCATTTCACTGTAAGGTCTACTACACCTGTTGTATTCAGCATTTCACTGTGAGGTCTACTACACCTGTTGTATTCAGCATTTCACTGTGAGGTCTACTACACCTGTTGTATTCAGCATTTCACTGTAAGGTCTACTACACCTGTTGTATTCAGCATTTCACTGTAAGGTCTACTACACCTGTTGTATTCAGCATTTCACTGTAAGGTCTACTACACCTGTTGTATTCAGCATTTCACTGTGAGGTCTACAACACCTGTTGTATTCAGCATTTCACTGTAAGGTCTACTACACCTGTTGTATTCAGCATTTCACTGTGAGGTCTACTACACCTGTTGTATTCAGCATTTCACTGTAAGGTCTACTACACCTGTTGTATTCAGCATTTCACTGTAAGGTCTACTACACCTGTTGTATTCAGCATTTCACTGTAAGGTCTACTACACCTGTTGTATTCAGCATTTCACTGTGAGGTCTACTACACCTGTTGTATTCAGCATTTCACTGTGAGGTCTACTACACCTGTTGTATTCAGCATTTCACTGTAAGGTCTACTACACCTGTTGTATTCAGCATTTCACTGTGAGGTCTACTACACCTGTTGTATTCAGCATTTCACTGTAAGGTCTACTACACCTGTTATATTCAGCATTTCACTGTAAGGTCTACTACACCTGTTGTATTCAGCATTTCACTGTGAGGTCTACTACACCTGTTGTATTCAGCATTTCACTGTGAGGTCTACTACATCTGTTGTATTCATGTGCCATTTGATTTGATTTGATTTGATTTAGTGTTCCATTATTAATGTGACCAGTGATTCCATGTCTATGTATATGGGGCAGCAGTCTCTAAGGTGCAGGGATGGGTAACCGGGTGGTAGCTGGCTGCTGATGAGCCTGTGTCCACGCAAGACTGACAGACAGAGACAGACAGAGGTAGACAGGCAACAGGCTGAGGTTATCTGAGGCTAAACATCACAACGGTCATGTCTGACAGAGAAAGAGCAATGACAGAGGAGAGGAGAGGAGAGGAGAGGAGAGGAGAGGAGAGGAGAGGAGAGGAGAGGAGGGGAGAGGGAGAGGAGAGGAGAGGAGAGGAGAGGAGAGGAGAGGAGAGGAGAGGAGAGGAGAGGAGAGGAGAGGAGAGGAGAGGAGAGGAGAGGAGAGGAGAGGAGAGGAGAGGAGAGGCAGAGGAGAGGAGAGGAGAGGAGAGGAGAGGGAGAGGAGAGGAGAGGAGAGGGAGAGGAGAGGAGAGGAGAGGAGAGGGAGAGGAGAGGAGAGGAGAGGAGAGGAGAGGAGAGGAGAGGAGAGGAGAGGAGAGGAGAGGAGAGGAGAGGAGAGGAGAGGAGAGGAGAGGAGAGGAGAGGAGAGGAGAGGAGAGGAGAGGAGAGGAGAGGAGAGGAGAGGAGAGGAGAGGAGAGGAGAGGAGAGGAGAGGAGAGGAGAGGAGAGGAGAGGAAACGAGAGGAAGGGAGAGGAAATGAGAGGAAATTGCAGACAGAGTGGATGTGCCAAACAGTTAGTGGATTTCTCTCCTTCTTTCCTTTCTTTAGACCCGAAATGGGCACTGAACCGTGGCGGAGATCTCTCACCTTTACCTTGACGCTGACGCAGCCTTCAACCACACAACACAGCTAATCAACCTTACCGTTTACCGGACACCGGCTTCCCACCGCAGTCACTCGCTCCACTAAACTCTCGCTGCGTGGAGGGAACAAATCAAAAAGGTAGAATGTGTAAGAGAGAGAGACATATTTCCCTCAGATTACACAGACCCAGAGAGACATATTTCCCTCAGATTACACAGACCCAGAGAGACACACATATTTCCCTCAGATTACCCAGACCCAGAGAGACACACATATTTCCCTCAGATTACACAGACCCAGAAAGACAGCAAGATGTGTGACCTGTTGCCACAAGAAAAGGTCAACCAGTGAAGAACAAACACCGTTGTAAATACAACCCATATTTATGGTTATTTATTTCCCCTTTGTACTATATGCACATCGTTACAACACTGTTATATAGACACTATTTACTCTATTCTTTTATTTGTTATTTTGAAACTTGAAAGAGGTTAACAGTTCATTTGTATTGTTTATTTCACTTTTGTATCTACTTCACTTGCTTTGGCAATGTTAACGTATGTTTCCCATGCCAATAAAGACCTTTGAATTGAATT